>NC_142063.1:12471631-12714131 GCF_059756535.1 Pantherophis guttatus
GGTTAATAGCTCAGCAGCTCGAGTCCTACCAAGGACCTAGGAACTGTTAAGGTATCGTCGGAGAATGTAAGCTGTTCCGAGTAAGGTGGTTTTTTGTAGAGTCAAAATGTTCAAGCCCGGCAAATTTAGAATTTCTAAATAGTGGGGTAACCCTTTGGGTATTGCTCCAAGCACTCCAATTACAATCGGGACAACACACGATTTCTTTTTCCACAGTCGCTCAACTTCAATTTGCAAGTCCCGGTACTTTGTGATTTTTTCTTGCTGCTTATCTTCAATCCGTGCATCACCAGGTATTGCAATGTCAATGAACCATATTTTTTTCTTTTCAACTATTGTTATGTCAGGTGTGTTGTGGACCAAGTGCCTGTCAGTCTGAATCCTAAAGTCCCTAAAATCCTAAAATCCTAAAGTCCCACAAGATCTTGAGTTTCTCATTCTCTAAAACTTTCTCAACCTGATGTTCCCAGTGGTATTATTATTATTATTATTATTATTATTATTATTATTATTATTATTTCATTTATTAAATTTATATGCCGCCCATCTCACTGCGAAGCACTCTTTAGGCTCATTATTGATGTTACCTAGTTTGGGTTATGAAACGGCTGCAAGAAAACCACCAAGCTTGGAGACCCCGAATTTCAACCCACAGCTACAAATATTCTCCTTTATTGATACATTTCACCTCTGAGATTGCCTCTGTGTCTCACACTGGCTGAGTATCTTCCTATCCTTATTTTTGGATACCCACCTGCTTCTCTCCCCTCCTTCTTCCCTGCCCGTCTTCTATCCCCTTAAACGTTTTCATCGGAGTAAAAAAAAAAAATTCAAAAAAACAACAACAAATAGACAATTTTTCACTTCCTGCAAATCTGCCTACTTTCCTGAGAGCTGAATTTCCAGACAGTCAAAGAACTGGATGGTCCTGTTCGCCTTGGTTGTTCTGGAGGGCAAAGCTAGAGTTGAACGTTTCAGGGCAACTAAGATTTTATGTGAATAGAATAGAATAGAATAGAATAGAATAGAATAGAATAGAATAGAATGGAATGGAATGGAATGGAATGGAATGGAATGGAATGGAATATGGAATATGGAATATGGAATATGGAATATGGAATAGGATAGGGTAGTGTAGAGTAGAATGGAATGGAATATGGAATAGGATGGAATATGCAGAATAGAATAAAATAGAATATTGAATAGATTAGAATAGAATGGAAGGGAATGGAATGGAATGGAATATGGAATATGGAATATGGAATATGGAATAGGATAGGGTAGTGTAGAGTAGAATGGAATGGAATATGGAATAGGATGGAATATGGAGAATAGAATAAAATAGAATATTGAATAGATTAGAATAGAATAGAATAGAATAGAATAGAATAGAATAGAATAGAATAGAATAGAATAGAATAGAATATAAAATTAATTATTAATTAGAATTGGAATTGGAATTGGGAATTAGAATAGAATTAGAACAGAACAGAACAGAACAGAACAGAATAACAGAGTTGGAAGGGATCTTGGAGGTCTTCTAACTTCTGGAGGCAAGTAGTTCCACTGATTAATTGTTCTCACTGTCAGGAAATTCCTCCTTAGTTCTAAGTTGCTTCTCTCCTTGATTAGTTTCCACCCATTGCTTCTTGTCCTGCCCTCAGGACAACCTTTGGAGAATAGCTTTGACCAGTGGTAGGATTCAAATAATTTAACAACCGGTTCTGTGCCCTAATAATTTCTTCCAACAACCAGTTCATGATACTGCTCAGAAAATTAACAACTGGTTCTCCCGAAGTGGTGCGAACCGGCTGAATCCCACCACTGGCTTTGACTCCCTCTTCTTTGTGGCAGCCCCTGAGATATTGGAACACTGCTATCATGTCACCCCTAGTCCTTCTTTTCATTAAGCTAGACATTAAATGAGACGCTAAACTAAACAGTTAGTTGTATCTCGCCTTTATTATTTTTACAAACAGCTCAAGGCAGCGAATATATCTAAACATAGCTTCCCTCTCCTATTTTCCACACCACAACAACCCTGTGAGGTCGGTTGGCCTGAGAGAAGGAGAGGGACTGGCCCATAGCGGTCATTTAAGAACAGGAGTTTGGACACAAACTGTGCAATTGAAAGATTTCAGCCTTGAATAGGTAAAGGTTCCCCTCACACATATAGTCGTTCCCAACTCTAGGGGGCGGTGCTCATTTATGTTTCAAAGCCGAAGAACCAGCACTGTCCAAAGACGTCTCCGTGGTCCTGTGGCCGACATGACTAAACGCCAAAGGCGCACAGAACTCTGTTACCTTCCCACCAAAGGTGGTCCCTATTTTTCTACTTGCATTTTTTACGTGCTTTCGAACTGCTAGGTTGGCAGAAGCTGGGACGAGTCACGGGAGCTCACCCCGTTATGTGGCACTAGGGATTCGAACCGCTGAACTGCCGACCTTTCGATCGACAAGCTCAGCGTCTTAGCCACTGAGCCACCACGTTGAATAACTGCCCTCTAATGCATCCTTCTAAGGCAGAGCTGTATTCCCCATATTGGCTGGGGAATTCTGGGAGTTGAAGTCCACCTGTCTTAAAGTTACTGAAAGTTGGATACCTCCTGCTCTAAAGCTACTATTCTCTCAATGAGAATGAATTTTAAAAAAAATAGAAATAGGTGTTTTGACCGCAGATTCTTACACCCTCATCCATTCCTGATTAAAATCCCTTTCTCTTCATTGCCAAAGGAGAGTTGTTTTAATCTACAGTGGTGCCCCAAAAGAACCAGGAGGTGTCCGATAGCACCTTTTTCTGCTTAAACCGATTTTATCCCAAAGCAGAAACTTTTATGATCTGGAGCTCCCCTCATCAGATGCATTTCTCTTCTCTCAATTCTTCTCTCCATCTAACAGACTCTTTGCTTCTTTTAACAATGTTCTTCATGGGGGGAAAAAAACAAACCCTCACATCCTTTGTCTCTATGGCCCCGCGTGCAGGACATTAACCAGTGGGTTTGGAAAGTGTCAGGAGGGATTGTAAGAGAACGGTTGGTTTATGACTGCAAATACGGCCTTGGCCAGCTCTTCAAAACAGGAGTTTGGCGAAGTTTTGTCTGTCGCATCCCTCAGCCCTTGAACCCCCAGCCCCACCTCTTCGCTCAGGACCTAAAAAAAAATGGGCCATAGCAATTAATCTCTCTGTTGCTCTCCGACGTCAGAAAAAGCCTTATCAGTCCCTTCTGCAGCTTCTAACTCGGTCCTGCTGTTCCTTCTCTGCTAAATGACACTTTGAAAGACTGGTACTTACCTCTGAGCGAAGCTGTGGCTGCCGCCGTTTTGGGAACTCATCGCTTCTCGCACACCGATGCAAATGGGGCGTGCTGCGTTTCTAGACAAAAGGCAAGCAACAGGGAAACAAAAATCATCAGGACTTTCTGCTTTCATTCTGGACGTTGGAGATCTTGGCGTTTCTTGCCAGCCACAGAAATGTATGCGGTCTCTCTGCTTTTGAAAAGAGTCCCCCAAAAAACCCTCTAACTGGTTCTAGAATAAAGGGCCCTCCCTCCCTTGAGTTAAAAGAGAGAGAGAATGAGAGAGGAAGAGAGAAAGAGGAACATACAGAGAGAGAGAGAGAGAAAGAGGAAGAAAAAGTGGGAGAGATAAAGTAAGAGAGAGAGAAAGAGAGAGAGAGAGAAAGAAGAGGAGAGAGAAAAAAAAAGAGGAAGAGAGAAAGAAAGAGATACAGAGAAAGGGAGAGAGAAAGTGAGAGAAAGACAAAAACAGAGAGAGAGATGTTTGTGTGTGAGAGAGAGAGAGAGAAGAAAAGAGAAAACCAAGAGAGAAAGAGAGAAAGAAAGAGAGAAAGAGAAAGGGAGAGAGAAAGTGAGAGAAAGAGACAAAAACACACAGAGAGATGCATGTGTGTGTGTGAGAGAGAGAAGAAAAGAGAAAACCAAGAGAGAAAGAGAGAAAGAAAGAGAGAAAGAGAAAGAGAAAGGGAGAGAGAAAGAGAGAGAAAGAGACAAAAACAGAGAGAGAGATGTATGTATGTGTGTGAGAGAGAGAAGGAAAGAGAAAAACAAGAGAGAAAGGTCTCAACCCTAGCATAAAATCCACTTCCTTACTGGTTAAGACAGAAAGCTCACTTTCAAATTGGAAACTGGAGGTCCATCTCATATAGATAAAAGCTGAGAAGCCTCCAGAGGCTGAGAGAAACAGGTGAGGAGGGAGAGCAAAGCTTTGTACAAGCTGCCTGTTATGAAGGGGTGTGGCCTATGCTCCCTGGCCAATCAGCAGAAAGCCCCAGGGAGGAGTCCGAAGAGTCCAGCCTGAAGATGCCAGAGGAGAAAATGGGACAACCTGCGAGGTTGGAACTGGACTTCAGGACACCTAATGGGTTTTCTTAATATTATTTACCTTTCTTATTATGTCAACAAATCAAGTCAGGTTTCTTCCTCAAAGCACTGATGACCAGGTTCAAATGATCCGACTTTGGACACACGGTGTGAAGACTCATCTCTCTGAAAAAGGTTCTGAGGCTGGGAAAGATGGAAGAGAAGAGAAGGGAAAACAAGGGAAGAGAAGACTAGGGAAGGGAAGGGAAGGGAAGAGAAGAGAAGGCAGGGGAGGGCAGGAGAAGAGAGAGGAGGGGAGGGGAGGAGAGAGGGGAGGAGAGGAGGGCAGGGGAGAGGAGAAGAAAAGGGAGAGGAGAGGAAAGGAGAGAAGGCAGGAGAGGAGGGGAGGGAGAGAGGAGGGAGAGAGGAGAGGAGAGGAAGAGAAGAGAAGAGCCTTGGTGGCGCAGCAGACTAAAGTGCTGTTAAGTAGCACCAGCTGCCTGCAATTACTGCAAGTTCAAATCTCACCAGGCTCAAGGTTGACTCAGCCTTCCATCCTTTCGAGGTAGGTAAAATGAGGACCCGGATTGTGGGGGCAATAAGCTGACTTTGTATAAAAAAGAACACCGCTTGGGGGGGGGGGGCGAAAGCCCTACTAAGCAGGTATATACAAAAGTATGAAGGCTATTGCTTAACGCATTGTAAGCTGCCCTGAGTCTCCGGAGAAGAGCGGCACATAAATCGAACCAATAAATAAATAAAGAAGAGAAGAGAAGAGAAGAGAAGAGAAGAGAAGAGAAGAGAAGAGAAGAGAAGAGAAGAGAAGAGAAGAGAAGCGAGGGACTGCTTCTCTCCTTGATTAGTTTCCATCCGTTGCTTCTTGTCCTGCCTTCAGGTGCTTTGGAGAATAGCTTGACCCCCTTCTTCTTTTTGGCAGCCCCTCAAATATTGGAACATTTTTCTCAGCACTGTCATAAATCTGAACCATCCTTTAACAAATGGCCATATGTTGAGACTTCCTGTGTCTATCCCAGCCGTCTGCTTTGCAAACAGCTATTCCACCCTCGGTGGAATCTATCTTGCTCCTCCCCGCTTCCAGTTTGGGGGCAATGAGAAAGGGGTTGTCCTGCCCAATATTGGCTTTTGCTCTGCCCACTTCCAGTGTACCATCTTTTGGAGGCAAGTCGTTCCACCGATTAATTGTCCTCACTGTCAGGAAATTTCTCCTTGGTTCTAGGTTGCCTCTCTCCTTGATTAGTTTCCATTCATTCCTTCTTGACCTACCCTCAGGTGCTTGGAGAAGATGTTGTACCCCTCTTCTCTGTGACAGTCCCTCAAATATTGGAAGGTTGCTATGGTGTCAGCCCTTGTTCTTCTCTTCATTAGATTAGACCAGGGGTCTGCAACCTTAAACACTCAAAGAGCCATTTGGACCCGTTTCCCACAGAAAAGAAAACACCGGGAGCCACAAAACCCTTCCCGTGCCTGACTATTTCTTGAGTGGCCACAAAACTAGCATATGTAGTTGAATTAAACATTCTGTTTTCTTCTGAAACTTTTCTTTTCTTGGATTTATCCATGGTTGGCCTATCGGGGGTTGAAAAGCTCAATACATCGCATGTTGGTGGGTGTCGCACATTGGTGGTTGCGATGCATATTTTGAGTGACAGCCGCAGCAGAGGGGTCAAAGAGCCACATGCAGCTCCAGAGCTGCAGGTTGCTGAATCCTGGATTAGACATATCCAGTTCCTGCAACCGTTCTTCATATGTTTTAGCCTCTGAACTTCTGATCATGGTTGCTCTTCTCTGCACTCTTTCTAGGGCAGGGTGTCAAATTCAAGGCCGGATCTGGCCCATGGGGTGCTTAGATCTGGCCCACAGGGCCAGCCTGGAAACAGCAAAGGAACGGCCTGCAGTGCCTCTTCCAGCGAAAATGGAGCCCGTGTGCCCCTCCCCCAGCTCCATTTTGAGCATGCAAGAAGGGACAGGAAAGGAGAAAGGGATGGGAAGAGAGCAAGAAAAGAAAAATAAGGAAAGAACGGAAGGAAGAAGAAAGGAGAATGAAGAGGGAAGGAAAAAGAAGAAGAAGGAAGGAAGGAAGGAAAAGAATGAAAGATGGGAAGGGAGCAAGGAAGGAAAAATAAAGAAAGAGCGGAAGGAAGAAGAAAGGAGAATGAAGAGGGAAGGAAAAAGAAGAGAAGAGAAGAGAAGAGAAGAGAAGAGAAGAGAAGAGAAGGAAGGAAGAAAGATGGGAAGAGAGCAAGAAAAGAAAAATAAGGAAAGTGGAAGGAAGAAGAAAGGAGAATGAAGAGGGAAGGAGAAAGAAGAGAAGAGAAGAGAAGAGAAGAGAAGAGAAGGAAGGAAGGAAGGAAGATGGGAAGAGAGCAAGGAAGGGAAAATAAGGAAAGAGTGGAAGGAAGAAGAAAGGAGAATGAAGAGGGAAGGAAAAAGAAGAGAAGAGAAGAGAAGGAAGGAAGGAAGGAAGGAAGGAAGGAAGGAAGGAAGGAAGGAAGATGGGAAGAGAGCAAGGAAGGGAAAATAAGGAAAGAGTGGAAGGAAGAAGAAAGGAGAATGAAGAGGGAAGGAAAAAGAAGAGAAGAGAAGAGAAGAGAAGGAAGGAAGGAAGATGGGAAGAGAGCAAGGAAGGGAAAATAAGGAAAGAGTGGAAGGAAGAAGAAAGGAGAATGAAGAGGGAAGGAAAAAGAAGAGAAGAGAAGAGAAGAGAAGAGAAGAGAAGAGAAGAGAAGAGAAGGAAGGAAGGAAGGAAGGAAGGAAGGAAGATGGGAAGAGAGCAAGGAAGGGAAAATAAGGAAAGAGTGGAAGGAAGAAGAAAGGAGAATGAAGAGGGAAGGAAAAAGAAGAGAAGAGAAGAGAAGGAAGGAAGGAAGGAGATTATAATGAGAGTGAGGGAGGGTCTCAGGGAAGTCTTGCCTTAGTACTTGGCCACCACAGGAGGCCCTGACACGAGTCCTGTGTCACGCCTACCCCGCCCACGCCCACCCGGCCACCCGAGGTGAAACGCAACCCTGATGCGGCCCTCAATGAAATTGAGTTTCACACTCCTGTTCCAGGGTCTCAACGTCTTTTTTGCATTGTGGTGACCAGAACTGGATGCAGTATTCCAACGTTGGCCTCACAATGTGAAAGGTGCCATCGTGTCATGCTTTTATCACTTCACATTAAGCCCTGGCTGACTGAAGACTCAGTCCGTCGTGGGTCTGAAACTGTGATCTGGCAATCTGAAGTCTAGAGATAAATTGGGATCCTGTGCAGAAGATAAAAGAGGATTAAAAGAGCCTTGATAGTACAGTGGTCTAAGCACCCTGTTATTAACATTCAGCTGCCTGCAATTACTGCAGGTTCGAATCTCACCAAGGCTCAAGGTTGACTCAGCCTTCCATCCTTTCTAAGGTAGGTGAAATGAGGACCCAGTTTGTGGGGGGAATAAGCTGACTTTGTATAAATATACAAAAGGATGAAGGCTATTGCTGAGCACATTGTAAGCCGCCCTGAGTCTCTGGAGAAGGGCGGCATATAAATCAAATTAAAAAAAAAAAATTAAAAAAAAAAAATTAAAGAGCCGAGAAGTGTTCAAGAGGTCTCAATGTTCAGTCATAAGAAGAAGCTACTTTGGATCTCGATACGTTGGGCCTGCAGGAGAGATGACTGACAAGAGATAGAGGAGCTGTTTTTGATTTACTTTAAATATAAGGAAAAGCTTTCTGTTGGCAAGAGGTGAATATCCATGAAAGATTCGACATCTAGAGGTTGTAAATTGCTCGCCTTTGGAGATTTTTAAGAGGCTGGGCAGTTTAATATTCAGAATGGCTGAAATTCCAACTTCAGTCTTGCATTATTTATCAGATCTGGCACCTACCAGGCTGGATTTAGGTCCAATAATCTCTAAACCAGTGTTTTTCAACCTTGACAACTTTAAATTCTGTGGACTTCAATTCCCAGAATTTTCCAGCCAGCCATGATTTTAAAGTTCCCAAGGTTGAAAAATGCTGGTATAAACAGCCACCTAATAGCAAGATAATAAGAGCACAGCTTGGCCAAGTGGTTAAGGCACCAGGGTAGAACCTGGGAGGCTGGGAGTTCTAGTCCCACCTTAGCCATGAAAGCCAGCTGGGTGACTTTGGGCCAATCACTGGGAGATGGTGAGTTCTCGTCCCACCTTAGGCACGAAAGCCAGTTGGGCAGTAGTGAAATGCTACTGGTTTGCACTGGTTCAGGTGAACTAGTAGTAATAAAATCTACCAGTTCGGCGAACTGGTAGTAAAAAAAAAAAGTTACCGGCTGATCCGAACTGGTATTTCCGACGATCAGCTGTGCCGCACGATTTATAAATTTTGCGGCACAGCTGTTCCCCCCCTTGCTGTTCTACTTACCTTCAAATGGTTTCTTTTTCTGCGCAAAGCGCACATTTGGTATGCACTGCGCATGTGCACAGTGTGTATTCACTGTACATGCATGTGCAGCGTGCACTTGGTGCACACTGCACATGCGTGCATGTGACCGTTGGTGACCAGTGGAGGATTTCACCACTGCAGTTGGGTGACTTTGGGCTAATCACCAGGAGACAGTGAATTGTAGTCCTACCTTAACTTTAGGCATAAAAGCTGGGTGACTTTGAGCCAGTAACTCTCTTTCAATCTAATCCACCTCACAGGATTGTTGTTGTGAGGAAAATAGGGAGAAAGGAAGGAGTATTAGGTGTGTTTGCCATTTTGAGTTACTTACAAAGTACCGTGTTTCCCCCAAAATAAGACCCTGTCTTATATTTTTTTGAATCCTGAAATAAGCGCTTGGCCTTATTGCCATGTGCTCAAAAGTACGATTGGGCTTATTATCAGGGGATGTCTTATTTTGGGGGAAACAGGGTAGTAATGGCAGGATAAAAAGAGAGAGGGGGGAGAGGGAGGGAGGGAGGGAGAGAGAGAGAGAGAGAGAGAGAGGGAGAGAGAGGATATGTTGAGTAAAAGTCTTATCAATCACAGGCTTTTACTGATGGAAAATACCTTTATAGGTTTTTTTGGGGGGGAAAAACTTTTTCCTTCCCGCAAGAGAAAGATTTCCATTCTGCTCCTGACCCCCACCCCTTCCATTTCAGGTTTCAGGGAACTTCAAAGGGCCCCCCGAATGTACTTTGAAAAAGGTAGGTTTACGTTTGTGTGTATTTTCTCTTCAGGGAGACCGGTACGTGTGTCTCCGTGACGGAGAGATCAGCTTGTTCCCAGGGACAGCAGCGATCAAATATGCAAGAGTAAAACAGCTTTGAGTCAGGTTGTTGGTTGTGGTGGGGGAGGCAACTAAGCACCTGCAAACAACAATCTCTGCCCCCCCTCCCCTCGGAAAGCTGCCTCTTGTTCTCAAGGGTCTTTGCAAATCCAATCAGCTGAGGAAATAAACCTGTTCGGCTTCTGTGCCCAAAGCAGCCCTCAAAACTTTTCGGTGACATGTTCCCGAGAGGGGAAGGGAACCGCAGGCAATGAAAAAATAAAATAAAAATAAAAACCAACGCCGGCTCCTTTAGCTGTGCTGCTAAAGTTTCGTGCGTTCAGGTAACAGGTAGGTTATTCTGTGCAACTGGAGGGGATGGAATGTCACGATCTAAATTCGGGTTCATATAAGGGGAGAGAAGTGGAGGCAAAATGGAAGCGTGAGGGAGGGGAAAGGGAACAGGGGACTTTTTAAAAATTCATGTTAGGCATGACATGAAAGCTGACTGGGTGACTTTGGGCCAATCACCAGGAGATTGGGAATTCTAGGCCCACTTTAGGCACAAAAGCTGACTGGGTGATTTTGGGCCAATCACCAGGAGATTGGGAATTCTAGGCCCACTTTAGGCACGAAAGCTGACTGGGTGACTTTGGGCCAATCATCAGGAGATTGGGAATTCTAGGCCCACTTTAGGCACAAAAGCTGACTGGGTGATTTTGGGCCAATCACCAGGAGATTGGGAATTCTAGGCCCACTTTAGGCACAAAAGCTGACTGGGTGACTTTGGGCCAATCATCAGGAGATTGGGAATTCTAGGCCCACTTTAGGCACGAAAGCTGAGTGGGTGACTTTGGGCCAATCACCAGGAGATTGGGAATTCTAGGCCCACTTTAGGCACGAAAGCTGACGGGGTGACTTTGGGCCAATCACCAGGAGATTGGGAATTCTAGGCCCACTTTAGTCACGAAAGCTGACTGGGTGACTTTGGGCCAATCACCAGGAGATTGGGAATTCTAGGCCCACTTTAGGCACGAAAGCTGACTGGGTGACTTTGGGCCAATCACCAGGAGATTGGGAATTCTAGGCCCACTTTAGGCACGAAAGCTGACTGGGTGACTTTGGGCCAATCACCAGGAGATTGGGAATTCTAGGCCCACTTTAGGTACGAAAGCTGACTGGGTGACTTTGGGCCAATCACCAGGAGATTGGGAATTCTAGGCCCACTTTAGGCACGAAAGCTGACTGGGTGACTTTGGGCCAATCACCAGGAGATTGGGAATTCTAGGCCCACTTTAGGCAGGAAAGCTGACTGGGTGATTTTGGGCCAATCACCAGGAGATTGGGAATTCTAGGCCCACTTTAGGCACGAAAGCTGACTGGGTGACTTTGGGCCAATCACCAGGAGATTGGGAATTCTAGGCCCACTTTAGGCACGAAAGCTGACTGGGTGACTTTGGGCCAATCATCAGGAGATTGGGAATTCTAGGCCCACTTTAGGCACGAAAGCTGACTGGGTGACTTTGGGCCAATCACCAGGAGATTGGGAATTCTAGGCCCACTTTAGGCACGAAAGCTGACTGGGTGACTTTGGGCCAATCACCAGGAGATTGGGAATTCTAGGCCCACTTTAGGCACGAAAGCTGACTGGGTGATTTTGGGCCAATCACCAGGAGATTGGGAATTCTAGGCCCACTTTAGGCACGAAAGCTGAGTGGGTGACTTTGGGCCAATCACCAGGAGATTGGGAATTCTAGGCCCACTTTAGGCACGAAAGCTGATTGGGTGACTTTGGGCCAATCACCAGGAGATTGGGAATTCTAGGCCCACTTTAGGCACGAAAGCTGACTGGGTGACTTTGGGCCAATCATCAGGAGATTGGGAATTCTAGGCCCACTTTAGGCACGAAAGCTGAGTGGGTGACTTTGGGCCAATCACCAGGAGATTGGGAATTCTAGGCCCACTTTAGGCACGAAAGCTGATTGGGTGACTTTGGGCCAATCACCAGGAGATTGGGAATTCTAGGCCCACTTTAGGCACGAAAGCTGATTGGGTGACTTTGGGCCAATCACCAGGAGATTGGGAATTCTAGGCCCACTTTAGGCAGGAAAGCTGAGTGGGTGACTTTGGGCCAATCACCAGGAGATTGGGAATTCTAGGCCCACTTTAGGCACGAAAGCTGATTGGGTGACTTTGGGCCAATCACCAGGAGATTGGGAATTCTAGGCCCACTTTAGGCATGAAAGCTGACTGGGTGATTTTGGGCCAATCACCAGGAAAGTGGGAGTTCTAGTCCCGCTTTTGGCTTAGAGCCAGAAGAAGGGCAGCAAATAAATCTGATAAATAATAATTGAACTTCACGCTACAGGCAATTCTCAAGTTCAGGAGTGATGGTGGTAGGGGTGTTGGATTTCCTTCCGGGGGGGGGGGCTTTACCAGACAGGACATTTAAGCCATTAAGTAGGCATCAAAACATAGAAAACTGAACAGGAAGTCAACCCGGAAACAGTAGTACAGGGAGTCCTCAACCTATGACCACAATTGAGCCCCAAATTTTTTGTTGCTGAGCGAGACAGTTATTAAGTGAGCTTTGCCCTGTTTTACAATCTTCTTTGCCACGGTCATTAAGTGGATCACTGCGGTTGTTAAGTTAATAACACAGTTGCTAAGGGAATCTGGCTTCCCCATCGACTTTGCTTGTCAGAAGGTCGCAAAAGGGGATCACATGACCCGGGGACACTGCCAGGCTCATAAATATGAACCAGTTGCCAAGCTTCTGAATTTTTATCGTGTGATCACAGGGGATGCTGCAAAAACGGTCATAAGTCACTTTTTTCAATGCTGTTGTGACTTTGAATGGTCACTAAACAAGTCTGTGTTGTAAGTTGAGGATAGCTTGTATGGCCTCAGTCGCCTGAGACTAGTTCAAAGTTGCCAGATAAATCTACAAAAACGACACCCAAAAATGCACAGATACAGTATATGTGGTACCTGGCTCAATAGATAGTAGTATCTGTGAGAGGGAACTTGGAAGTCTTAGTGGATAGTCACTTAAATATGAGCCAGCCATGTGCTGCAGTTGCCAAAAAAGCCAACACAGTTCTGGGCTGCATAAACAGGGGGATAGAATCAAGATCACGCGAAGTGTTAAGACCACTTTATAAGGCCTTGGTAAGGCCACACTTGGAATATCCTGCATCCAGTTTTGGTCGCCACGATGTAAAAAGGATGTTGAGACTCTAGAAAGAGTGCAGAGAAGAGCAACAAAGAGGATTAGGGGACTGGAGGCTAAAACATATGAAGAATGGTTGCTGGAATTGGGTATGTCTAGTTTAATGGAAAGAAGGACCAGGAGTGACATGATAGTAGTCTTCCAATATTTGTGGGGCTGCCCCAAAGAAGAAAGAGTCAAGCTATTCTCCAAAGCACCTGAGTGTAGGACAAGAAGCAATGGGTGGAAACTCATCAAGGAGAGAAGCAAGCTAGAACTAAGGAGAAATTTCCTGACAGTGAGAACAATTAATCAGTGGAACAGCTTGTCTCCAGAAGTTGTGAATGGTCCAACACTGGAAGGTTTTAAGAAGATGTTGGATAACCATTTATCTGAAATGGTTTAGGGTTTCCTGCCTAAGCAGGGGGTTGGACTAGAAGACCTCCAAGGTCCCTTCCAACTCTTCTATTCTATTCTATTCTATTCTATTCTATTCTATTCTATTCTATTCTATTCTATTCTATTCTATTCTATTCTATTCTACTGCTACTCTACTCTACTCTACTCTACTCAAAGCAGCCTCTTTTGATGTGGAAAAAATAGTTTGCATGCATCACAATAAATTGGTATGATATTAGATCGATATTTGAGGATATTATGCCAGGGGCTGGTGGCAAGGGGAGAAGTCAGGCCAGGCAGCTAGCATTGGGATCTGGTTCCCACAGTCTCGTCTTTTTCAAAAATTCGGAGAATATGCAGCTTTTTTAGCTCACTGGTTCTAAGCCCTTGACCTTGGATGGTGGTAGAAGTGTGAATTCCTTTTGAAAGGGCAGAGTCAATGGAACCAGGAAAATCTAAATTAAGCTCAGTGTGGCCTCAGGGATCATGCTATTCGAAAAAGCAGCAACAAATGCGTTTGTATGTGTGTGTGTGTTTTTGTGTGTGTACACAAAAAGAAAACGTTGAATTCGGAAATTTGAATGGTATATAATAGGCAAAGTCCCATTCGAATATGAATTTAATTTGGACTTATTGTTTGGTTCTAACTGTTCCATCTCATTCAGAAAATGTATGGACATCAGCTCCTTGAATTGCAATATTTCTTGTATCGATTGAGGGGGAAATTTTTGTGTGTGCGTGCACAGCAATCACCCCAAATATGGAGGATCCAGTTTAAATGGTATAGGGACTCCTGTTGAGCAGTGGGGTGGACTAGAAGACCTCCAAGGTCCCTTCCAGCTTTATTCTGATTGATTGATCGAATGAATATTTGATAACATTAAAGGTGATTTTCAGTTTCCGGTAGGTGGGTTTCGATTTGTTCTTAAGGCCAAAGCCTTCCCCAGCTGTACATCCATGGGAAACTTTTGACCAGAGGTGGGTTTCAGCAGGTTCTGACCAGTTCTGGAGAACCGGTAGCGGAAATTTTGAGTAGTTTGGAGAACCGGTAGTAAAAATTCTGACTGGCCCCGCCCCCATGTATTCTCTGCCTCCCGAGTCCCAGCTGATCGGGAGGAAATGGGGATTTTACAGTATCCTTCCCCTGCCACACCCACCATGCCACGTCCACCAAGCCATGCCACGCCCATCAAGCCACGCCCACAGAACCAGTAGTAAAAAAATTTTGAAACCCACCCCTGCTTTTGACATATCTGCAATAGTGCCAAAATATCTTTGCAATCTGAGGCTCAAATTTGGAACATTTTTACTGGTAGTCCTCGACTTACGACTATTCGTTTAGTGACCAGGTACACCAGCACTGAGAAGCGACCTGTGAGCGGTCCTCACACTTACGACTGTTGCAGCACCCCCTCCCCCATGGTACCACATGATCGAAGTTCGGGCGTATGGCCACTGGTGTATATATAGGTAGTCCTTGACTTACGACCACAACGGAGCCCAAAATTTATGTTCAGTGAAACATTTGTTAAGTGAGTTTTGCCCCATTTTGTGACCTTTCTTGCCACTTGCTATCTTTCTTTAGATACTGAGCTGAATAAACGTATTGGTAAAGTGGCCACCACATTTTCCAGACTTACAAAGAGAATATGGCTTAATAAGAAGCTGACGGAACGTACAAAGATCCAGTTCTACAGAGCCTGTGTCCTGAGCACACTCTTGTACTGCAGTGAGTCTTGCAGCCTCTACGCACGGCAGGAGAGAAAGTTGAACATCTTTCCTATGCGCTGTCTCCGACGTATCCTTGGCATCACCTGGCAGGACAAAGTTCCAAATAGCGCAGTCTTGGAACGTGCTGGAATTTCTAGCATGTATACCAGTGGTGGGTTCCTCCCAGTTCGGTCCGGTTCGGCCGAGCCAGTAGCGGTGACGATATGACGTCACTGAACCGGTTCTCCCTCCCCCGCCCTCCCACCCTCACCCCCCCCCCACGTTATTCTTACCTTTTATTTGGTCCCACCCCCAATCTATTGCTGCCTCCTGAGTCCCAGCTGATGACTAGAGGGAAAAAAAAACTGTTTAAACTCTTGCCGGGGGGCTTCAAAGGGCCGCCCTAGAGCTGATCAGTGTTAAAAGCAAACAAATGAGTCGGGTCGTAAGTGCGAGGACTGGTCGTAAGTGCCAGGACCTTCCAGAAATGACTCTGACCAGCTAGCCACGCCCACCTAGTCACATGACCTCCAAGCCACACCCACAAAATAAGCCACGCCCACAGAACCGGTAGTAAAAAAAATTTAGAACCCACCCCTGATATATACACTATTGAAACAGCGACGTCTACGCTGGCTTGGGCATGTCGTGAGAATGGCTGATGGTCGGATTCCGAAAGATCTCCTGTGTGGAGAATTAGTGCAGGGAAAGCGCCTCAGAGGGAGACCACAGCTGCGATATAAGGATATCTGCAAGAGGGACCTAAAGGCCCTGGGAATGGACATTAACAACTGGGAAACCGTGACCTCCCATCGTTCAGCTTGGCGGCTAAAGACGCAGCACGGCCTTCTCCAATTCGAAGAGACACTTGTTTGGCAGGCTGTGGCAAAGAGGCAGTCCCGGAACCAGCGAAATCTGGGGCTGGGCAGGAGACAGAATGTATCTGCCCTCAGTGTGGAAGGGATGGCCACTCTCGAATTGGCCTTTTTAGTCACACTAGATCCGTGATGGCGAACCTATGGCACGCATGCCACAGGTGGCACGCGGAGCCATATTGGTGGTCACGCGAGCGCAGTTTGCCGACTTCTGTTTCCAGCCTCCGGAGGGCCTCTGGGGGAGGTGGGGAAGGCCGTTTTCGTCCTCCCCAGGCTCCTAGAAAGGCTCCGGAGCGTGGGGAGAGCAAAAAACGGGTCTTTTGGTCCCATCGGAAGTCGGCAAACAGGCCGTTTCCAGCCTCCGGAGGGCCTCCAGGGGGGGTAGGGAAAGCCTTTTTCACCCTCCCCAGGCTCCTAGAAAGTCTCTGGAGCCTGGGGAAGGTGAAAAACGGGGCCACAGTGCCATTGCGTGCCAAAAGTCAGGGGGGGCACGTGCACATGTGCAGGAGGGCGGGGCACATAGAAGTATGGGTGAGGGCGTGTACACAACCCCCCCCCCCGCTCCCACGCTTTTGGCACTCGAAGGTTAGCCATCAGTGCACTAGAAGCTGTTTTAGGACTCTTTCCAGAGCACGATACCATAGTCTCTTGAGACAGAAGGATGCCAATGATGATGCTTGCCACCGTTGTTAGGTGAATCATTTCAGTTGATAAGTTAGTAATATAGTTGTTAAGTGAATTTGTCTTCCTCATTGGTTTTGGTTGTCAAAAGGTCGCAAAAGGGGAATCACATGACCTTGCGACGCAGCGACGGGTCGTAAGTATGAACCAGTAGCCGAGCATCTGAATTTTGATCACGTGATCCTCGCGATGCTACAAAGATTGTATGCTTGAAAAAAATGGCCACGCGTCACTTTTTTCAGTGTCGTTGTAACTTGGAACGGTCACTAAATGAGCTGTTGTAAGTCGAGGACTACCTGTATTTACAATGGTGGCAGGGTCATGTGATCAGGCATTGCAACCTTCCCAGCCAGCATTGGATAAGCCAAAATCAACAGATAAGCTAGGTTTACTTAATGGCTGCATGATTCACTTAACAACTCCTGTGATTCATTTAACAACAAAAAGTCTGGATATTTTTTTTAAAAGTGATATATATATACATATATATAGTTAGAAAGCTTTAGATTAGTTTTGTATGTATAAAATGAGTATGTATACGCAGGTATACCTGTTTAAGTAATGCTGAACAATATTTTAAAGTTGGTAAAATATAGAATAGAATAACAGATTTGGAAGAGACCTTAGAGGTTTTCTAGTCCAACCCCCTGCCCAGGCAGGAAACCCTACACCACTTCAGACAAATGGTTATCCAACATCTTCTTAAAAATTTGCAGTGTTGGAGCATTCACAACTTCTGGAGGCAAGTTGTTCCACTGGTTAATTGTCCTCACTGTCAGGAAATTTCTCCTTAGTTCTAAATTGCTTCTCTCTTTCATTAGTTTCCACCCATTGCTTCTTGTCCTGCCCTCAGATGCTTTGGAGAATAGTTTGACTCCCTCTTCTTTGTGGCTGCTCCTTAGATATCGGAAGACTCCTATCATGTCTCCCCTAGTCCTTCTTGTCATTAAACTAGACATACCCAATTCCAGCAACTGTTCTTTATATGTTTTAGCCTCCAGTCCCCTCATCATCTTCGTTGCTCTTCTCTGCACTCTTTCTAGAGTCTTTTTTCATATTATGGACTAGATTTGAAAATATGAGAATGAATGATGAATGATCTATCATACCCCACAGCAAGGGAAGCTGAGATGGTTAAAATGTTTCTTTCATCCCAAATAAGAGATTATATTTAATTTTGCCTCTAGTTCAAAATCGTTTCCGGATTTTGTGTTTGCAATGAGAGAGAGAGAGAGAGAAAAAAAGAAACTTCGATTCTAAATTAGACAGACTTATTGTTATAGAAAGGGCTTGTACATATTGCTGTGTAAAAGCAAAAAGGTGAAGTTGTGTAACGTTGTTATCTTTGACTGTGCCAAAGAGTGTCAGAAGTTGGTGCCTTTTCCTTTTTTTTTTTTTTCTCCCATTACACTATACCCCCCTTTTCCTTCCTCTCTTCTTACTTTTCCGTGGGTTTTTTTTTCTTTGCATTTTATACTTTCGATAAATAAAAAAAGTTTTAATTGTGAACAACAAAAAAAGGTCGTAGTCAAGCGCCATTCATTTAACAACCACCAGAGGAAATCCTGGTCCCAATTGTAGTCATAAGTCAAGGACTTACCTTACCTGTAGTGATTCATTGATATCTCCATTCCCGCCGACTGGATCTGTAGGTGTGATCAGAATCCTCCAGGGGTTTTGCATTAAAAGATAATAAGACGCTTGTCCTTGGCTGATTGTGTTAGGAGCAACGCAATCTGGGCTGGCTCCATTATCAGTTGTTGTTTAATTTACTCAAAGCTCATTTCAAGTGTTGCATCTAGTTCTTTTTTTAAAAAAGAGAGCCTGAATAGAGTGGAATGGGTGCAAAAAAGGGGAAATGATCTGAGGATTGAAAAGAAAAACCTGTAAGGAGAATGTTTATGGAAGGGCTCTTAGAGGTCTTCTAGTCCAACCCCCTGCAGAAGCAGGAGACCCTATCGCCGTGATGGCAGACCTATGGCACGCGTGCCACATGTGGCACACAGAGCCCGCTGTTGTGGCCCGCCAGCGGCCTGCGCGGATTGTGGCTGATCCCGACGACGAGGAGGCTGGTGTGGTGTCGCGCCAGCAGCCTGTGCAGCCGGCGCTCGCGTTGGGCAGCGAGGAGGCTGAAGAGGATGTGATGCCAGAGGCAGAGACTCAGCCAGGGCCTTCAGAACCTCCAGAGGCTCCTTCCAGTGGAGAGAGCGAAGTGGAGGAGCCTCTCCTCAATGCTCGGGCACGCAGGGCTGCCAAAAGGCAGGTGTGGCTACTCAGGAGGAGGAGGTCTACTCGAGAGTAAGGCTTGAGGATAATTGGCCACTCCCTTAGCCTATTTAAGTCACACGCCGTTAGTAAGTTTCTTGCAGGAAACAACTTGTAATTATCATCAGAGCATTTTTGGAAAAGTCTTATCGTATTTTGTTTTCTGGGCTGGTTGCCAGCCTTTGCTAGACTTTGGTTTATTCTTGCTACTTAATAAATTTGATAAGGACCGTTGGTGTGTGTCAATATCCTCGGAAATCCAGAGCTGGGGCAAAACACTCTCTCAGCAGGCAAGCGAGCCGTCGCCCAGCTCAGCTCCACCGTGCCGGCCAACTGATTTTTGGGTCTCTGCCGCGCATGCGGGGGGGGGCGCATGTGGGAGAACATGGAGGGCAGAGGGGGGTGGGTGGGTCACGTACGTGCATTGCATTATGGGTTGTAAGTGCAGGGAGGCTTACTAGGCCCAAAAAGGGGCATGAGGGGGTTGTACGGAGTGGCCTCCCCACAGCCCAGTTTTGCTCCCAGGAGGCTGCAGGAAGGCCTACTAGGCCCAAAACGGGGCACGGGGGGGAGCACACATAGGGGCGGGGGAAGCAGGGGGGGTCACACGCACATATGCACGGAGTGTGTGTGCCGCGCGCGCATTGCTTTTGGCAACCGACAATAAAAAGGTTAGCCATCACTGCCCTATCGCATTTCAGACCATATGGTTGTCCAGTCTCTTCTTAAAAACTTCCAGAGTTGGAAGTTTTCCATCCCCCACCACCACCCAGTCAGAGCTGAAGAAGCTTCTTGGATGAGAAGCAAAATGTCTTCAAAAACAAAACAAAAAAAAAAGAAAGTCCAGTTGCCTCATGAAAAAGTACCTTTGGGGACAACCATGACCTGGATGACTGAGGATCTCCACAGACTTTTAGCTGTACAATTTGGGATGAAAACCCTTTGAATGGTGTGGGAGTAGGAACGGATTTCGTAGGGCCGTGATGGTGAACCTATGGCACGCGTGGCACAGGTGGCACGCAGAGCCATATCTATGGGCACACGAGTGTTGCCCTAGCTCGGCTCCAGCGCGCATATGCGTGCCGGCCAGCTAATTTTCGGACCTTCTGGGGCCCACCGGAAGTTGGGAAATGGGCTGTTTCTGGCCTCTGAAGGGCCCCGGTGGGGGGTGGGGAGGGCTGTTTTCGCCCTTCCCAGGCTCCAAGAAAGCCCCTGGAGCCTGGGGAGGACGAAAAACAGGCCTACCGGGCCCACTGTGCCATCACATGCCAAAAGTAGGGGGAGCGCAGGAGCGGGGTGCATTGAATTATGGGTGTGGGCATGTGTGTGCGTGACCCACCCCCCCGCGCTCCCCCCTTTTGGCATACAACGGCAAAAAGGTTAGCCATCACTGTCCTAGAAAAAAAAATTTACATTGTGGTAAACATGTTATCAGGCCATGCCTTGTCAGAATCAAATCTGCTGGTCAGGCTATTGAGAGAGATCTTCCTTCAAGGCTCTCTCGTTAGAAGTCCATTTTACGTGGACAAGTCAACCGGACTTCTTAAGATTGGCCGCCTTTCCTCGAAAGACACTCCTAAGGGAGGTTCAGATGTCCCCCTCAACCAGCGTTTCTCAATCTTGGTGATGTTGAGATGTGTGGACTTCAACTCCCAGAATTCCCTATCCAGCACTGCTAGCTGAGGGATTCTGGGAGTTGAAGTCCACCTATTGTGGTCCACCAGCAGCCTGCGGAGCTGGCAGCGGAGTCGGACAGCGATGAGGCTGAGGAAGAACATGGGCCAGTCCTGGAGGCTGGGGAAGGCCCGGATGAGGGCTCTGCGTCTGAGGCAGAGATGGGGCCAGGGCCATCGGGGAGTGATGTGCAGACTTCGGAGCCTCCAGAGGCTGACAGCAGAGAGGCAGAGGAACAGGAGGAGCCTGTTCCTAGTGCATGCATGCGAAGAGCTGCCAGAAGGCAGGAGCAGTTAAAGCAGAGAGGACGACTTGGGAGTAAGGCCAAGAGATGATTGGCCCCTCCCATAAGGCTTAAAAGACCAGCAATGGCGTTTGGGCTTTGCCGGAAAACGACGTTGGTAGCTTTGTCTTCTTCGTCTACGTCTTGTATTTATTTTTGTATCTGGGACTTCTGAACGTTTGCCAAGAAAGGCCTTTGGCAGTTTGCCTAATTGGACCAAGGTTTGCGATAGGACTGAGAAATTTGCATTGGGAGGAATTTGCTTTAATTTAGTCGAACGATGCTGGGAATGAAGTCATACTCAGCTGTTCGAATAAAGTTTGTTTGTTTTTTCACTGACTGATTTTCCTACTATTTACTTTGGCCTGGGTCACAACACCACCTCTCTTACAGTGGTCAAGAGTGTACATTTTATATCATGTGTATAAGAAATAAAAATGAAAAACTTTTCAAGAGTGAGATTCCAAGCTCAGGCCTCAATCCAAGCCTTTAGGTTTTCCACTGACTCTCAAAAAATTATTTTAGCTTTGGATTCTTCACTATTCAATTTCTCAACATACATGGTTAGCCCTGTAAATTGGATTCACAAATCGTAAATAAATAAGACTAAGGAGAACTTGAAAGTACAGGTAGACCTCGACTTACAGCAATTCACTTAATGACCGTTCCAAGTTACGGCACTGAAAAAAGTGACTTACGACCATTTTTCACTCTTTTGACCATTGCAGCA
Source organism: Pantherophis guttatus (assembly GCF_059756535.1). Taxonomy (NCBI): domain Eukaryota; kingdom Metazoa; phylum Chordata; class Lepidosauria; order Squamata; family Colubridae; genus Pantherophis; species Pantherophis guttatus. The sequence continues at coordinate 12,492,999 of NC_142063.1, forward strand.
TCCCCGCCATGGCCGCGTGATTTACATTTGGATGCTATGACAACTGATTCACATTTATGACCATTGCACTATCCCGGGGTCATGTGATCTCCTTTTGCGACCTTCGGACAAGCAAAGTCAATGGGGAAACCACATTCACTTTTAACAACCATGCTACTAATTGAACAACTGCAGTGATCCATTGAACAAATACGGCAAGGAAAGATGTAAAACAGGGCAAAACTCACCAAAGTTTCTCGCTCAGCCACATAAATGTTGGGCTCGATTGTGGTCGTACGTTGAGGACTACCTGTGCTACATCATAGAGGTAGGGCCCATAACCAAATATTAAGTCTGCAGAATGTGGGCATATGGATTTAAACTCCAGGAGGGCCAGGCTTCCATTGAATTTATGAAAAAACTATCTAAGAGCTTTCAAATTCCGTTTTATGGGATGGTGTTGAAGAGATGGATGGTCCCCGTCGGAGAGTGATGTCTGGAATGAGCAGGGGGTGAGCTGCTCAAAGAACCCTTTCGAAAATACAACAGATATGATGCCTTCTGGGAGAGATGTTGGCCAGACAGCAATCAGGTCATTGGTGGGTTTCAAAAAAATTTACTACCGGTTCTATGGGCATGGCTTGGTGGGCGTGGAAGGGGAAGGATACTGTAAAATCTCCATTCCCACCCTACTCCAAGGGAAGGATACTGTAAAATCTCCATTCTGTCCCCACTCCAAGGGAAGGATACTGCAAAATCCCCATTTCCTCCCGATCAGCTGGGATTTGGGAGGCAGAGAATAGATGGGGGCAGGGCCAGTCAGAATTTTTACTACCGGTTCTCCAAACTACTCAAAATTTCCGCTACCGGTTCTCCAGAACTGGTTCAGAACCTGCTGAAACCCACCTCTGAATCAGGTGGTGAAATAGTTCATCTCAATTCACTCAAAGGCGGTGTGTGGGCTGTGGAGATTAGTAACTCAAAATTGAGTTTTTCAAACTCGGTTAGTTGAAGATGGGTGGACTTCAACTCCCAGAATTCCCCAGCCCAGTTTGAAAAAAAACAACAACCACCAAATAACCCCACTGTACAGGTAGTCCTTGACTTACAAGTTTGCTTAGTGACCGTTCGAAGTTACGACGCCACTGAAAAAAGTGACATGACCATTTTTCATGTTTACAACCACTGGAGCATCTGTATAGTCACGTAATCAAAATTCAGAGTGTTAGAAACTGATTCCCATTATGATGGTTGCAAGTGTCCCGACTTACAACAGTTCGTTGAGTGAGTGTTCCAACGGCACTGAAAAAAATGGACTTATGACCATCTTTCAGAGTTATGAACTTTGCAGCATCCCCCATGGTCACACGATCAAAAATTCAGACGCTTGGCAACTGGTTCACATTTATGACGGTTGCAATGTCCCGGGATCACGTGATCCCCTTTTGCGACCTCCTGACAAACAAAGTCAATGGGAAAGACAGATTCACTTAACGACTGTGTTCAGTAGTGGGTTTCAAATCCCGCCGCTACTGGTTCGCTATTGGTAGCACGTGGGCGCGCTTGCTTGCTTTGCGAGCGTGTGGCGCTTCTGTGCATACACAGAAGCTTCTGCACATGTGCAGAGTGTTTTTAATGACGTCTGAGTGCCGCTACCAGTTTGCTTGAACCGGGGCGAACTGGGAGCAACCCACCACTGACTGTGTTACTAACTTAAGAACTTTAGCGATTCGCTTAACAACTGTGACAAGAGAGGTTGTAAAATGGAGCAAAGCTCGCTGGACAACTATCTGGGACAAAATTTTGGACTCAAGGGCGGTCGTTAAGTCGAGGACTACCTGTATATGAACTCTTCCGGTGAGGCAGCCAAGCTGTCCCAGTGATAGGTACCTTAATGCAGGAGTGGGCAACTGTGGCAAGCTGTCTCAGGAATTCTGGGAGTTGAAGTCCACAGGTTGTAAAAGGGCCACAGTTGCCCACCCCTGCCTTAATGCAAAAAAAAAAAAAAAAAAAAGGGGGGGGGGGAATGGACAAAAGAAAAAAAGAACCAGAATATTGAGAAGTAAGGCAAGAAGGCAAAAGGGGAGAGGATAAATCAGAAAAAGGGAAAAGGGGAACAGAAAGAAAGTGAGATATAGATATAGATATATATTTATTTTTATATATATATATATTTTAAAAAAAGACACAAGTCTCCCATTTGGTTTTTCTTCCCCTCCACAAACTTATGCTTTTAATTAAATAAATAAAAGGTATTCAAGGCAATATCACTTCACAGTGGAAAACCCTCCGCGGCTTCAGCAGTGGGGGGAGGGCGGGGAGGGGGCAGGGAGAGAGGCAACCAGGAAATAGGATGAAAAAAAACAAACAAACAAAAAAACAAAAAAACAAAAACAAGGCAACGAAGATAAATGAACACTTCGTAACAAAATAAAGGAATAAAGATTTTCTTCTTTTGTGGAACAACCTTCCCTCCCCCCACCCCCATTAGCACGGTATTCCTTAAAAAAAAAAAAAAAAAATCCCCCTCCACTCAATGTAAACAAACTTGGAAAATTCGTAGTATAAATAAGACATTTTCAAATATTAAAACAGAAGGAATGAAATAGGGCCGTTCCAAAGGAAGCGAGGGGACAAGATGTTAAAAGGATTCATCGGAGCAAAATATTTATATTTTTATATATATATATATATATATGTATATATATATATATTCTTTTGAGGAAGGGCATTATGAACAAAGGGGATTGTACGGGATTGATGGTTGCTTCCATCAAATCAGTGTTTCTTAACTTTGGCAACTTGTAAGATATTGTGGATTTCAACTCCCAGAATTCCCCAGCCAGATTTGCTGGCTGGGGAATTCTGGGAGTTGTAGTCCGCACTTTAAAGTAGACAGAGTTGAGAAGCGCTGAATTAGATGGCGTTTGATTGGGGTAGGGGGATACATCCATCAAGAAGGGCCCAAACGTATATGGCCCAAGACCCTTCTCTAAAATACAGCGAAGGGCAAAGGTCACACAAGAGCTTCCTGTTGCCAATTGCAACTTTCTGTCAACAGGGGAAATCCGTCGGCAGAACCTCTGCCCCCTACTGGTAGAACCTAGGAATGCAGCAAGAGAAGAAAAGCATTCTGGACATTGGTCTAAAAGGGGGAATGTGGAACTCTTCTGGGTGACCTGAGAAATCATGTACCAATACATTGTTTTGTCCTGGGTGGGTTTACGTGATCCTGTGGAACATTTCGGAGACCATTGGACATGCCAAGAAATCAAGTTACCGTATTTTTCGGAGTATAAGAGGCTCTGAAGTATACGACACACCTAGCTTTTGGGGAGGAAAACAAGGGGAAAAAAAATCTGCCTCTGCCTCCCAGCAATTTGCCTCCTTGCAGCAAACAGCAGTCTGTTTCAGTTTCAGCACAGCCTGATTAGCACAAGCAGCTGATTGTCAGTTGGATGCCTCCCGACGATCAGCTGTTTCAGGCTGCAGGGATTGCCATAGCCTATTGCTGTCTCCACATGCCCCATTTTCGGCCTCTGCATCCCATTTTTGGCCTTCGCACACCTCATTTTCCACCCATTCTGATCCCTGCCACCCAGAACAGGCGGAAAATGGGGGTGGAGGCTGAAAATGGGGTGCATGGAGGCGGCAATAGGCTATGGCAACCCCTGCAGCCTGAAACAGCTGATTGTCGGAGGCCAATCCAGCCGACGACCAGCTGCTTGTGCTAATCAGGCTGTGCTGAAGCTGAAACGGCTGTTTGCTGTAAGGAGGCAAATTGCTGGGAGGCGGAGGCCAAAGGATGGGGGCTGGCAGGTGGGCGGGTCTACATTCGGTGTATAAGATGCACCCTAATTTTCAGCCTCTTTTAGGGAGGAAAAAAGTGTGTCTTATACTCCGAAAAATGCGGTATTATGCTCCTCAAAAGGACAGACCCAGCCCTGTGCAAAGGAATGGGCAGGCGTTCTCAAAACGGGATGTGGGTGGTGGTGGGTTTCGCCTTACGGTATCCAGAACAATGATTGAATGCGTGAAGCCCCTTGGAAGAAATGTTAACCCTGAGAGTTGAAGATTGACCGGTCTGGGGCGACATTAGCGGGTGACGAAATCCAGAACCCCAGAATAATCAAGGTTTAAAATGAGGAAGAGAAAGGCGGAGCGGGGGAAGTGAGAAGGAAGAAAAGAATACAGGACGTTAGAAAAAGGAGTGGAATTCTTGTTTTGCTGCCAAAAAAAAAAATTTTTTTTTAAAAAAAACTCTTCAGAAACCAGGTTGGGTTTTTTTTGGGTGGGTGTGGGTTCACTGAATCCAGAGGAGCACTGAATGCGAAGAACAGGAAGAGGGGAAAAAAAAAAAAAAGAAATATATTTCTCGGACAGTCCTAAAAGGGATTTTTCATCCCTGCTAAGCTGCAAGGAAACCCCCAATTGTAGGACATTGAGTTCTCAGCTCAACCAACCAAGCATCGCTGCTTGATTCGCTCCGTCCACCACCCGGCGCTGGTCCCTAAAAGCAGATCCGGCCATCTTGTCATCACCGCTTCATTTTGGAGCTGGTTTTCCTTCCCTGTGACCTGGCGCCTCGCCTCTGCAAGCTCTCTTTTTTCCAGAGAGGCTCTCCAAGGTCTGTGGTGGGAGAGGCGTGAGACAACCATTGACCTTCCCCTTCAAAAGAAGCCGGGGAGGATGAAGGACGATTAACTCTGCGACTGGATCCAGAATGATTAAAAAAAATAAAAATAAAAACACTTCTGGCTTTCCCTCCTGCACCCATCTTCACTTCCCCCCAAAACATCTGGGGCAGAAACAGCCCCCAAACCAGCAGTGAAATCCAGTGAAGCCTGCTACCAGTTCGGTGAATCTGCTACCGACAGCGAGAGGGGGAGAATCCGCTGTGCCACATGATTTAGATTAGCTAGAAAGCAGGAAATCCAACGATTCTAGCTAATATAAATCGCGCGTCACAGCTGATCGTCGCCCAGCTGATTGTCGGAAATACTGATTCGCCCGAACCGGTAGCATTTTTTTTACTACCGGTTCGCCTGAACCTGTCCGAACCGGTAGCATTTCACCCCTGCCAGAAACGATGCGGTGATTGGATGGAAGCAAGGTAGGGGATTATGGGGCAAGGTGGTGTCCTCATTTCCCGTTTGTTTCCATTTTTACCTGTTCTAAGGCTCCAGTTGTACAAAATTGGGGAGAACGCAAAGCTTGGGCTGTCTCTTATCTCGTTGAATCGGGAGGGGAGTTCGGGTGTGGGTGGGGATGTTCTCTTTTGAGAGTATAAATGCAATACCCCCCCCTCTTTGGGACTTCGCGGTTTAAAAATTTTTAAAGGAAAAGGATCTGAAATGCAATCTGGAAACATTGTGGAGAAAAGAGCTGCGTGTATGGCACTGTCTTTGTCCTTGCTAATCCTGCCAACGTTTCGGAGTGGTCAGAACAACCAAGCTTGGAGAGGGTGGGTGGGTGAGAGAACTCCTCATGCTCCCCTTCCCTCTCTTACTCCTCTCTGCACTCCCCTCACCCACCCTCCAAGTCTCAGTTTGGCACACCGAAGAAGCAGCAGTGGTAGAACTGCTGCGAATGGAGTGGTAGGTCGTGAAAAATATCTCTCTTTAGCAAAAATAAAAGACAATAAAATCAGAGGGTGGGGTTTCCCTCCCCCCATCTTTCCCTTGCCTGAAATCACTCTGCTAAACATGGAATGTATGTTTTTGGGGTGTGTGGGTGTGTGTGAAGGGGGATGTAGATGCTGCTAGGCCGAATTCTCTCTCCTTACTCTTTTGTCTCCCTACTTGCACCGATTCTGCACTAAATGTGACTTTATCAGAAGTGGGAAAAATAAACCTCGTGAGCAATTCCTGTAGGGCAGTGTTCCTGAACTAGGGCAACTTTTAAGATGGGTGAACTTCAACTCCCAGAATTCCTCAGCCAGCATGGATGTCTGGGGGAATTCTGGGAGTTGAAGTCCACAAAAAGCCAGCTTGGGAATTCTGGGAGTTGAAGTTGCCAGGGTTGAGAAACATGAGGATCAGAGAGACGTGCCCCCCCCCGGACTGTTTTCTGCACCTGACTTCGAGGAAGTCCCCCCCTCCCCACCAGATAGAGGTCACAGGGAGGAGAAAACAGGACCCAACAGGGTTTCCACTCGCTCTAACCACACAGGGTCACAAAATTTGGCAACAAGTCGTCCCACGTACGCACGTGCCCGTGTGCGCATGTATAGCAACACACTCGGACGCTCTCACCCACCCACACCGAATCAGGTGTACGGAAAAGACCTGAACTAGCGGGAGGTACCAGTCCTGACATTGATGAAACTAAAATTCAGGTATTCTCTACCCTATTTTGCTCCGGTGATTAGGAACCCGATGCATTTTTACGCCTAGTTCCCGCGCTCCAGGAAACCTTGCATTCTACCCCCGTCCAGCCCCCTCCCTCTTCAAAGTGCTCGCGGCCAGCCTTCCTCCCTGCAGAGTGTCCGTTCTGGGGCCAAAGCGCCTTCCCCTGGCAATCTGAGGGGTTTGGCTGAATGTGGAGACGGCGGGTGGGGGGGAAGACTCGGTCTGTCCCGCATGGCTTTGAGGGGGTCCCCGTCCGTGATGACCCCATGGGGGTCACAGTTCCCTTCGGCCAGCTCCTGCGATAGGTGCACAGGAGATTGTGACGGAGGTGTTTGGTTTTGCTGGAGAGACACTGGAACTGCCAGGGGTGGGGTTGGCTGGCGGGGAACCGGCGCTCCTCGGATTTCGGAAGGGGAGAAGCAGCAGGTTTGTCACCGAGGACCAGGAAAAGATCATCATCGAGCCAAGATTTCTGATCTCTCGTCCCCTCGTCTCCCCCAGAATACGAGTCAGCTCCTGGCCTATAAAAGACCTCTTGATGGCCGCTGTCACTGAGACACTGAGTCTGAATGGGCTACGGGTGCCGGACAGGATTGTGGAGTGGTCAGGAGGCTATTGACTTCTCCAAGACCCAGGAGGCTGAAATCGGGGACAGCTAAGGACACTTGCGCAGGGGCCACCAACGTCTCTGGATCTCCCTCCAGTCCCGCGTGGCTGGAAATTAAAGGTAACCTTTCCGTGACGCTCTCGGGGAGTGGGGTGAAGTCCACGGTGATAGCTTCTCCCGAGCACTGCAAGGGCTCTTCCTGCTTGTCCGTCGCAGCCATCTGGTAGAATCCGGCTTCGGAGGGATTTGGTGGGTGCTGAAGGTACGTTGGGACACGGCTGGCGGGGGGCACCTCCTCGGGGGGGTCAAAGGAACAGTTTGTTTCTGAAGGCGTGCTGCACTCGTAGCCATGCCCGGATTCACTGGTGCTGCCGAGACTGCAGGCTGCGCTTTCAATGCTCAATGGATCTGCAGGGGATTGGGGGTGTAAGGAGGAGGGGAAAAATCCCAATTCATTCAATACCACTCATTAACTTGCATTTCATAAACTACCTTAAGCTTTTTCGGTCTGGTAGTTAAGCAATATAGATATGGCACTGGGCCAAGTTATCTGCGGGACCACATTAACAGTCCTTTGGGTCGGAGATGGAGAACACAATTCTTGTCCCTTTCCCTGAAACGTCTCAACAGTAGTAACTGTGAGAGGAATCTCGGACTCCTGGTATACAATCACTTAAATATGAGCCAGCAGTGTGTTGCAGCAGCCAAAAAAGCCAACACAGTCCTAGGTTGCATTAACAGAGGGATAGAATCAAGATCACGTGAAGTGTTAATACTGCTTTATAATGCCTTGGTAAGGCCACACTTGGAATTCTGCATCCAATTTTGGTCACCATGATGTAAAAAAGATGTTGAGACTCTAGAAAGAGTGCAGAGAAGAGCAACCAAGATGGTTAAGGGCCTGGAGACTGAAACATTTGAAGGACAGTTGCAGGAACTGGGTTATCTAGTGTAGTGAAAAGAAGAACTGGGGTGACATGATAGCAGTGTTTCAATATCTAAGAGGCTGCCAAGAGGAAGAGGGGTGGGTGGGGTGTCAACCTATTTTATTATTTATTTATTTATTTATTAGTTCAATTTATATGCCGCCCTTCTCCGAAGACTTAGAGCAGCTTACAATGCACTTATAGCAATAGCCTTCATTCTTTTGTATATACCTGCTTATTAGGGCTTTGGCCCCCCATAAGCGGTGTTTCTACAAAGTCAGCTGATTGCCCCCACAATCCAGCTCCTCAATTTACCTACCTTGGAAGGATGGAAGGCTGAGTCAAACTTGAGCCTGGTGAGATTTGAACTTGGACTAATTGCAGGCAGCTAAGTGCTACATAACAGCACTTAGTCCGCTGCACCACCAAGGCTCCTAAATTTTCCAAAGCAACTGAAGACCGAACAAGAAGCAATGGATGGAAACTAATATATTCAACCAAGAACTAAGGAGAAATTTCCTGACAGTGAGGACAAGTAATCAGTGGAACAACTTGCCTCCAGAAGTTGTAAATGCCCCAACATTGGAAGTTTATATATATATATATATATGTTTTTCTTCTAGCCAGGTTTTACTTGGTTCTGGGCTTTTTTCCTTTCTAACAGCTAGCAAGCTCTAACTGCTAGGTGGGAGACCTAAATAGATCCATTTCTAGCTCGTTTGCTTTCTTCAATAGGCCACACCCATATCTTATGTATCCTCCCTGTAAAGGTACAGTATCAATTTTCTTACTTCTTCATAGGGTTTATGTGTGTTTTTCTTCTAGCCAGGTTTTCCCTACGTAACCAAGGTTTTTTGTAGCTCCAGCTCAGTAGAATCACATCTACTCGGTTCTGGGCTTTTTTCCTTTCTAACAGCTAGCAAGCTCTAACTGCTAGGTGGGAGACCTAAATAGATCCATTTCTAGCTCGTTTGCTTTCTTCAGTAGGCCATACCCATATCTTATGTATCCTCCCTGTAAAGGTACAGTATCAATTTTCTTACTTCTTCGTAGGGTTTATGTGTTTTTTGTAGGTTACGTAGGGAAAACCTGGCTAGAAGAAAAACACACATAAACCCTACGAAGAAGTAAGAAAATGTAGAGAACACCAGCCTGAAGATGACGAATGAGACTTCGTCGAAACGTCGCCAAGACACTTCCAATTTTACGTGGGAGAAGACCCGAATAACCAAAGACCTACATACAAACACCCGCGAAAACCTGAGAAAACAAATATATATATATATATATATATATATATATAGATAGATAGATAGATAGATAGATAGATATAGATAGATATAGATATAGATATATAGATATATATAGATATAGATATATATATAGCTACAGTGTTTTCCCGAAAATAAGCCCTCCCCAAAAAATATTTAAACGCACGTGCAGCCGGTCCCCACCATTTCCTCTGCTTAGAGTTAGGGAGACAGAGCTGGATGCATCCACACGCAGGACTAACCAACCCCGTTTACTGGGATCGAGAAGACGTGCAAACCTTGTAAAAACGTACCTGCCGTCTCCATTGTTAAATGATCCGGATTGAAACAGGAGTCCAGGCAGCCAGCGGCCGACGCAATGGGCGGAGAGCTTCGCGCGCGGCTGGCGCTTTCCACTTCCCCGCCATCTAAAAAGTTATCCACGTAATCCCTACGGAGTTGGGAGAGACGGAAGGAGACAAAAGAGGGGCAAACATGTCGGTGGTTTTTCCATATGAACAAAGCAGTCTTCAGGTAGTTCTCGACTTACGACCACAATTGACTCGCCCCAAATTTATGTTGTTAAGTGAGACATCAATGAAGCGAGCTTTGCCCCATTTTACGACCTTTCTTGCCACAGTTGTTAAGTGAATCACTGCAGTTAATAATAAGTTAGTAACACGGTGGTTAAGTGAATCTGGCTTCCCCCGTTGATTTTACTTGACAGAAGGTCCGTAAAAAGGGATTGCAGAGACCGTCATAAATACGATCCAGCTGCCAAGCATCTGGATTTAGATCATGTTATTGTGCCTCTGCTGCGAAGATCATAACTGTGAAAGACGGTCGTAAGTCACTTTTTTCAGTGCCGCTGTAGACTTTGAATGGTCACTAAACGAAGCGTTGTAAGTCGAGGACTACCTGCAGTTTTCAGAGTCTTCCACACTCTGCAATCCTAGGAGACTTTGTAGGATTAAACCAAAGATTAAAAATTTCCATCTATGGCCATTTGATGCCCCCACATCCTTGTCCTTTGGCTGTCTCTGTCTGGCATGAGGTCAATTGGAAATTAGAAATCAAATGCAAATCACAGCAGTGCTTAGACTTATATACCGCTTCACAGTGCTTTTACAGCCCTCTCTAAGCGGTTTATAGAGTCATCCTCTTGCCCCCCAACAACCTGGGTCCTCATTCTACTGACCTCGGAAGGGTGGAAGGCTGAGCCAACCTTGAGCTGGTGAGGATCGAACTCCTGGCAGTGGGCAGAGCCACCCTGCAATAGTGCACTCTCACTACTGTGCCACCATGGTCCGTCCGTCCTTCCTTCCTTCCTTCCTTCCTTCCTTTCCTCCCTCCCTCCCTTCTCCCCTCATATTCCTTCCTTCTTTCCTCCCTCCTTTCCTTCCTTCTTCCCTCCTACTCCTTCCTTCCTCCTATTCTTTCCTTCCCTCCCTCCCTCCCTCCCTCTCTTCCCTCATACTCCTTTCCTTTCCTTTCTTTCTTTTTCTTTTCTTTTTTTCTTTCCTCCCTCCTTTCCTTCCTTTTTCCCTCCTACTCCTTCCTTCCCTCCCTCCCTTCCCTCATACTCCTTTCCTTTCCTTCTTTCTTTCTTTTTTTCTTTTTTTTTCTTTCCTCCCTCCTTTCCTTCCTTCTTCCCTCCTACTCCTTCCTTCCTCCTATTCTTTCCTTCCCTCCCTCCCTCTCTTCCCTCATACTCCTTTCCTTTCCTTTCTCTTTTTTTCTTTTCTTTCCTCCCTCCTTTCCTTCCTTCTTCCCTCCTACTCCTTCCTTCCTCCTATCTTTCCTTCCCTCCCTCCCTCCCTCCCTTCATACTCCTTTCCTTTCCTTTCCTTCTTTCTTTTTCTTTTTTTTTCTTTCCTCCCTCCTTTCCTTCCTTCTTCCCTCCTACTCCTTCCTTCCTCCTATTCTTTCCTTCCCTCCCTCCCTCTCTTCCCTCATACTCCTTTCCTTTCCTTTCTCTTTCTTTTTCTTTTCTTTCCTCCCTCCTTTCCTTCCTTCTTCCCTCCTACTCCTTCCTTCCTCCTATCTTTCCTTCCCTCCCTCTCTCCCTCCCTCCCGTTTAGTAACTTTAAAAGGTCACTAAACGGATGGTTGTAAGTCAAGGGCTACCTGTATTCTACCAAATTCTGACTTTACCAAGGGTGTGGGTGTGTTAATTTCCAGCTTTCAAATGCCCATATGCAGATTTCTGGACTCAAGCCACCTAAGGATTAGGGTCAAAAGCTCTGGGCGCAATTCCATGGGGATTCAATGCTTCGCCAACTACGGCCAGTGGCACCAGACATTACTCTCTAGCCAGCAAGTGGCTTCAGGAGGTAGGACGTACTTCTTCCTTCCAAACCGCGTCTGTTGGGTGAAGTAGTCGTACCGCTCCGATTTCTTCCATATGTAATAGTATTCCACGCATTCACCTACCGACCTGGTCCGGACCTACAAAAACCGGTAAAAAGGTGAAGCGTTATTTGAAAAGACGGGACAGCCACTTGTCTGAAATGGTATAGGGCAGGGGTGAAATCCAGCAGGTTCTGGAGAACCGGTAGCGGAAAGTTAGAGCAGTTCGGAGAACCGGTAGCGGAAAGTTAGAGCAGTTCGGAGAACCGGTAGTGGAAAGTTAGAGCAGTTCGGAGAACCGGTAGCGGAAAGTTTGAGTCCATGGCTGACTGGGGAATTCTGGGAGTTGAAGGCCACAAGTCTTAAACTTGCCAAGGTTGGGCAACCTTCGTCTAAATCAGGGGTCGGCAACCTTAAACACTCAAAGAGCCACAAAGGTCCTAACCGGAAGCCCCCCATTCAATTCTGGAGCCGACCGGAGGTCCAGTTCCACAACCATAGAGTCTCCTCCTAGCACGGCGTCCTTTTTCTTCTACCTGTCCTAACCGAAAACCCTATCAATTGTGAAGCCGACTGGCGACAGGGAGCCACAGCAGAGGGATGAAAGAGCCACATGCGGCTCCAGAGCTGCGGGTTGCTGACCTCTGGTCTCTAAATTGTCATCATGATGCCCAAACTTGCCAGGCCCTGCAAGAAGGTAAGAAGGGGAGTCAGCCTCCTGCCACCTAGACTTTTCCTCTGCACCTTTGCAATGGAGCCACAATCCTGCTTAGGATTCCCAGAGGACATTACAGGTACCTGGCTGGTTTTGAAAGTGGGTGACTTTAAAATTACCTTGTTGGCTTGAATAAGGTGGAAGTTTTTTCCATGCACCCGGAATCCATGTTCGAAGTTCCTGCATTCTTCTTCGCTCCAGGCACAGAGCTCATCTGTAAGGGGGAGAGAAGCAATCAGGAACAGAATGTCAGCCCTGCAAGGTAGGACAGGCCAGGTCAGGATATAAAGGCTACCAAAAATACTAGAATTCGACTTTATTGCTATAGGTTGTTAAGAGCAGAATCTTAAAAGCCATAAAAAAAAGAATCAAAGTAGGACAAACAAGCTTTTTTCTCTTATTTTCTTGTCCTAAAGTCACATTTTACTGACAGTAGATGCAGTCTGTCTCTATGGTCGTCTTCGTACAGGTAGTTCTCGACTTAGAACAGGTTTTTTTAGTGACCGTTCAAAGTTACGTCGGCACTGATAGAAGTGACTTATGGCCATTGTTCACACAACCATTGCAGCCTCCCCAGGGTCACGGGATCAAAAATTCAGACACTTGGCAAGTGACTCCTATTGCAGTGCCCTGGGGATCACGTGATCCCCTTTTGCGACCTTCTGACAAGCAAAGTCAATGGGGAAATGGATTAATTTAACAAGAATTCATTAATTAATTTAACAGCTGCAGTGATTCACTTAACAACTGGGGCCAGAAAGGTGATCAAATGCGGGCAAAACTCACTTAACAACTGTCTCTCTTAGGAAAAGAAATTCTGGGTTTAACTGTGGCCCTACTAGAAAGAAAGAAAGAAAGAAAGAAAGAAAGAAAGAAAGAAAGAAAGAAAGGAAGGCGGGAGGGAGGGAGGAAGGAAAGAGGGAGGGAGGGTGGAAGGAAGGAAAGAAAGAAAGAAAGAAAGAAAGAAAGAAAGGAAGGAAGGAAGGTGGAAGGAAGGAAGGGAAGAAGGAAGGAAGGAAAGTAAGAAAGTAAGAAAGGAGGGAGGGTGGAAGGAAGGAAGGAAAGAAGGAAGGAAGGAAGGAAGAAAGGAGGGAGGGAGGAAGGAAGTAAAGAAAGAAAGAAAGAAAAAGAAAGAAAGAGGGAGGATAGAAGGAAGGATATAAATATACATACATACATATATATCTTAGATAGATAGGTAGGTAGGTATAGATTGAAAGATAGATAGATAAGATAGATAAGATAGATAGATAGATAGATAGATAGATAGATAGATAGATAGATAATGAATGGATGATGGACGGATGGATGGATATCCTCTATAAATAAAAAATATTTTTCCTAAACTTTTAGAAATTAGAGCACTCCATGTAGATTTTTTTTAAGCTGTTCAATAACTGAAGCAGATTTTTTTTTTAAAAAAAAATTAAAGGAGAAATATGCTTCAATCTCCAAGCACTGACAGATATTTTTATCTGGTCTTGCCGGATCGTTCTGCAACGAGATCCTGACTTTATTGGAAGTGACTGCATTTAATTGTTGCATCGATCGCTGATCCACGATTCTTTCTTTCAAGGCAGGAGACGTAGGACTGCCTTGGAAACGCTCTGTTCTCTGACTTTCGCACAGAGTGCACGAGCTACGCAGGAACTGCTTAGCAAGACCTACTAAGAGGGAGAGGAGAGGGTGCGAGAATTCTAGCAACCGCATTACAGCAAGTCCTCGATTTACGACAAGCCCAAAATGTCTGTTGTTAAGCGAGACGCTTGTTTAGTTTTGCCCCATTTTACAACTTTTCTTGCCACAGTGGTTAAGTGAATCACTGCGGCTGTTAAGTTGGTAAGACGGTTGTTGAGTGAATCCAGCTTCCCCAATGACTTTGCTCGTCAGAAGGTCACAAAAGGGGGGGATCATGTGACTCCAGGACACTGCAACCGTCGTAAATATGAGCCGGTAGCCCAGGGTTCTGAATTTTGATCACGTGATCATGGGGAGGCGGCAATGGTCGTAAATGTGTAAATCGGTCATAGGTCGTTCTTTTCAATACTGTTGTACCTTTCAACATTCACTAACTGTTTTAAGTACACGTAGTCCTCGACTTGCAACAGTTTGCTTAGTGACCCTTTAAAGTTACAACGGCACTGAAAAAAGTGACTTATGATCATTTTTCACACTTATGACCGTTGCAGCATCCCCATAGTCATGTGATTTACATTCGGATGCTTGGCAACTGACTCACAGTTATGACGGTTGCAGTGTCCCGGGATCATGTGTTCCTCTTTTGCGACCTTCTGACGAGCAATGTTCATGGGGAAACCATATTCATTTAACAACCGTGTTACTAATTTAACAACTGCAGCGATTCACTTAACAAAGGTGGCAAGAAAAGTCGTAAAAAATGATTAAATATTTAATTTGATTAAATAATTTTATGGTACTACTCCCCATAAAAAAGGGGGTGTTATTAGCTAGTTTTTAGAAAATGCACTTTTCCCAAAAGGTTTCCACAATTTTGGCCACTACTGTATAAGTCTTCTTGCTATTAAGGGACTGGAGGCTTAAACAAAGAATGGTTTCTGGAATTGGGAATTCTAGTGGGGTCAAAAAGGAGAATTAGGGGGTGACATGATAGCAGTGTTCCAAAGTTTGAGGGGCGGCCAGAAAGAAGAGCAGGTCAAGCTATTGTTGTGGCCCGTCAGCGGCCTGTGAGGATTGTAGCTGATTCTGACAGTGAGGAGGCTGGTGTGGTGTTGTGCCAGCAGCTTGTGCAGCTAGCACTCGAGTCAGACAATGAGGAGGCTGGAGAAGATGTGGTGCCAGAGGTGGGGATTCAGCCAGGGCCTTCAGCACTTCCAGAAGCTCCCTTAAGTGAAGAGGACGAAGAGGAGAAGCCTCTTCTCGATGCACGGGCGCGCAGAGCTGCCAAAAGGCAGGAGTGTCTCCTCAGGAGGAGGTCTCCTCGAGAGTAAGGCTGGGGGCTAATTGGCCACTCCCTTAGCCTATTTAAGGAGGAACGCTAACTGAAGCAATTTGCAGGGAACAACTTTAGTTCATTCTCCTTCGCGTCTGGATTCTCTGCAAATTGCTTCTGGGCTTTCTGTCAACCTTAGTAAGATTGTGATTACTTTATCTTTGGCTTCTTGTAGGCTGTTAAGAAAGTTTATTAACAGCCTTTGTTTTGAAAAAGACTGAGTTATTTTAGTAAATTAAGTTTTGTACAAACTTTGTGCGTGCTGTGTTCTTTGGGATCCATAGCTGGGGCAGAACAGCTATTCTCCAAAGCACCCGAGGGCAAGGCAGGACAAGAAGCAACGGATGGAAACTAATCGAGGGGAGAAACAACCTAGAACTAAGGAGAAATTTCCTGACAGAACAATTCATCAATGGAACGACTTGCCACCAGAGGTTGTGGGTGCTCCAACACAGGAGGATTTTAAGAAGAGATTGGACAACCATTTGTCTGAAATGGTATAGGACCGTGATGGCGAACCTATGGCACGCCTGCCACAGGTGGCACACATAGCCATATCAGTGGGCATGAGAGCTCAGCTCCGGCGCTTCTTTCTGACCTGCTCCAGGGCCTCTCTAGGAGTCTGGGGAGGGCAAAAACGGCCTTCTCCACCCCCCCGGGATGTCCTACACAGGCCGAAAACGGCCCGAAAATGGTCCCACCAGAAGTTATCAAATGGGCCGTTTTCGTCCTCTGGAGGTCCTCCAGGGAGATGGGGAAGGCCGTTTTCACCCTCCCCAGACTCCTAGAGAGGCCCTGGAGCCAGGTGAGAAAGAAAAACAGGCCTACCGGGCCATCGCGTGCCAGGAGCTGGGGGAGGGGTCGCACGCGCGCACACACATGGCGCATAGAATTATGGGTGTGGCCATGTGCGCCCCCCCTCCTGGCACGTGATGGCAAAAAGATTAGCCATCACTGGTATAGGATTTCCTGCTTGAGCAGGGGGTTGGACTAGAAGACCTCCAAGCCCCTTCCAACTCTGTTATTCTGTCATATAGAAGCTGGAAGAGGAAATGGATAGCTGGAAGGGGGACGAGCCGCCGCCTCCTTTGCCCGCCCGGACCTCCGTCCTTCTCAGCCCTGCCTTCCGTGGGGGCTCCGGGGGCCCCGCGGTCGTCCAGCCGAGGGGAGCCTGGCACTAGCCTGCCAAGCGGAGTCCTCCTTCAGGCGGGGCAAGAAGACTTCCCGTTGGGATGAATGGATTTCCTCTGAGCGGGATGAAGATGGAGAAGCTGCCCGAGAGAGCGCTGGAAAGCACAATGGAGCCTGGATAGCTCAACAGACAGAGCTCTGTAATTTAACACCAGCTGTCTGCAATTAAAGTAAGATTGAATCTCGCCAGGCTCAAGGTTGACTCAGCCTTCCATCCTTTCTAAGGTAGGTAAAATGAGGACCCTGATTGTGGGGGCAATAAACTGACTTTGTATAAATATACAAAAGTATGAAGGCTATTGCTTAACGCACTGTAAGCAGCCCTCAGTCTCCAGAGAAGGACGGCATATAAATCAAAAAATTTTTTAAAAAAAATGTAAGTGCGGATTGAGCCTCCTTCAGACGTACACGATGATTTAGAGCAGTGTTTCTCAACCTTGGAAGCTTGAAGATGGGTGGACTTCAACTCCCAGAATCCCCCAGCCAGCAGCGCTGGCTGGGGATTCTGGGAGTTGAAGTCCACCCATCTTCAAGCTACCAAGGTTGAGAAACACTGATTTAGACGCTCTAAATCTAACACAAAGCATGGCTTGATAACGTGGCCAACATTCTCCATCTTAATCACTTTATCCTGGTTCGGATGACATCTCAGAGCTAAGTGTAATAAGGCTCCTTGAGATGTTCAAACCCTCCCTTAATTAATTCTTCATTAACTCTTGTCCCTGAATCCACTTGGATATTGGGGTTGTTAATCCAGCAGCCCTTCTCTTCACATTAAGGGCCGAGATTAAACTGGAGAGACCCAGGTTTAAAACTCTGCTCAGGGGTGAAATTGATCCATGGGTAACCTTTACCTTTAATCAACCTTTTTCTTTTCTTTTTTTCAATTCCCCTCCTCCCCCCCCATTTCCTTTCTATTTCTTTTCCTTTTAAAGGAATAGGTGGTAGTCCTCTACTTACAACAGTTCATTTAACGACCATTCGAAGTTACAGCATCACTGAAAAAAGTGACTTACATTGGTTTTTTTCCCCACACTATCATCATTGCAATATCCCCGTGGGTCAGGTGATCAAAGTTCAGACGCTTGTCAACTGACTCATATTTATGACGGTTGCAGCGTCCCAGGTGATTCCCCTTCTGACAAGCAAAGACAATGGGGAAGCCGGATTCACTTAACAACCGCGTGACTAACTTAACGACTGCAGTGATTTGCTTAAGAACTATGGCAAGAAAGGTCGTAAAATGGGGGCAAAACTCATTTAACGAATGTCTCACTTTAGCAACAGAAATGTCGGGCTCCAATGTGGGCATAAGTCGAGGACTACCTGTACCAATAGTAGTGTTACCAAGGAGCCTTGGTAGTACAGTGGTTTAATGCACCCTGTTATTAAACCTGTTATTAACACAGCTGCCTGCAATTACTGTAAGTTCGAATCTCTCCAAGGATCAAGGTTGACTCAGCCTTCCATCCTTTCTAAGGTAGATGAAATGAGGACCCAGTTTGTGGGGGCAATAAACTGACTTTCTATAAATATACAAAAGTATGAAGGCTATTGCTTAACGCATTGTAAGCTGCCCTGAGTCTCCGGAGAAGGGCGGCATATAAATCAAATAAATTTTTTTTTTAAAAAAAATTATTTATTTATTTAGTGTATGGCATAACGTACATGGACTAGCAATAGATATTAACATTTAATCCAGATTAACAGAACCCAATGCAAGTATAAATGCAAGCAACTATCAACTGCCTAGACAAATACAAATGTTCTTATAATATTAATAACTAGAGATTTCTAGCTAAAACCCAGAGATACGTACAATATCAGACCTCTGGACTTTTCGTCGGGCCCTGAAAACTTATTTATTTCACCTAGCCGGGCTGGCTTGATCCCATAGTTTTGGTTAATTTTAATTGATTTTAATTGGGTTTGTTTTAAATTATAGCCAAAAATATTTAATTATTTTTAAACTGTTTTTAAATTTTGTATGTTCTGTTTTATTCTGGCTGTTCACCGCCGTGAGTCCTGCTGGAGAAGGGCGGTATACAAATTAAAACAAATAAAATAAATAAAAATAAATAAAATGCCGCAGGAAACCGAGTTCTTTACATTTCAATAATCAATTCATGAGATAAGGAAATTCAAATTTGGTGGTATTTGCAAACACTTTGTTCATTTAGCGGCATTTTATTCTTTATCTACCAAGTCTCTTTACATCTTTTTTTTTTATTTCTTTTATGCTACTGTTCTTTAAATGTTGTAATAAGTACAGATAGTCCTCGACTTACGACCACAACGAAGCCCAAAATTTCTGTTGCTAAGCGAGACAGTTGCTAAGTGAGTTTTGCTCCATTTTACAACCTTTCTTGCTGCCGTTGTTAAGTGAATCCCTGCAGCTGTTAAGTTACGAACACGAGTAGTTGAAGGAATCAGGCTTCCCCATTGACCAGGTTTGAAAAGGTGAGCTTGGGGAATCTGGAGGGGAGAGAGGTTTTTTTCCAAGTGGGACTACAGAACTTCTGCCAAACAACAGAAAGGAGAGAAAGAAGAGAAAGATAGAAAGAAGAGAAAGGATAGAAAGAAGAGAAAGGAAGAAGAGAAAGATAGAAAGAAGAGAAAGGATAGAAAGAAGAGAAAGAAAGAAGAGAAAGATAGAAAGAAGAGAAAGGATAGAAAGAAGAGAAAGATAGAAAGAAGAGAAAGGATAGAAAGAAGAGAAAGATAGAAAGAAGAGAAAGGATAGAAAGAAGAGAAAGAAAGAAGAGAAAGGATAGAAAGAAGAGAAAGATAGAAAGAAGAGAAAGGATAGAAAGAAGAGAAATATAGAAAGAAGAGAAAGGATAGAAAGAAGAGAAAGATAGAAAGAAGAGAAAGATAGAAAGAAGAGAAAGGATAGAAAGAAGAGAAAGGATAGAAAGAAGAGAAAGATAGAAAGAAGAGAAAGGATAGAAAGAAGAGAAAGGATAGAAAGAAGAGAAATATAGAAAGAAGAGAAAGATGGAAAGAAGAGAAAGGATAGAAAGAAGAGAAAGGATAGAAAGAAGAGAAATATAGAAAGAAGAGAAAGGATAGAAAGAAGAGAAAGAAAGAAGAGAAAGATAGAAAGGATAGAAAGAAGAGAAAGAAAGAAGAGAAAGAAAGAAGAGAAAGGATAGAAAGAAGAGAAAGATAGAAAGAAGAGAAATATAGAAAGAAGAGAAAGGATAGAAAGAAGAGAAAGATAGAAAGAAGAGAAAGATGGAAAGAAGAGAAAGGATAGAAAGAAGAGAAAGGATAGAAAGAAGAGAAAGATAGAAAGAAGAGAAAGGATAGAAAGAAGAGAAAGGATAGAAAGAAGAGAAATATAGAAAGAAGAGAAAGATGGAAAGAAGAGAAAGGATAGAAAGAAGAGAAAGGATAGAAAGAAGAGAAATATAGAAAGAAGAGAAAGGATAGAAAGAAGAGAAAGAAAGAAGAGAAAGATAGAAAGAAGAGAAAGGATCGAAAGAAGAGAAAGAAAGAAGAGAAAGATAGAAAGAAGAGAAAGATAGAAAGAAGAGAAAGGATAGAAAGAAGAGAAAGGATAGAAAGAAGAGAAAGATAGAAAGAAGAGAAAGGATAGAAAGAAGAGAAAGGATAGAAAGAAGAGAAATATAGAAAGAAGAGAAAGATGGAAAGAAGAGAAAGGATAGAAAGAAGAGAAAGGATAGAAAGAAGAGAAATATAGAAAGAAGAGAAAGGATAGAAAGAAGAGAAAGAAAGAAGAGAAAGATAGAAAGGATAGAAAGAAGAGAAAGAAAGAAGAGAAAGAAAGAAGAGAAAGGATAGAAAGAAGAGAAAGATAGAAAGAAGAGAAATATAGAAAGAAGAGAAAGGATAGAAAGAAGAGAAAGATAGAAAGAAGAGAAAGAAAGAAGAGAAAGATAGAAAGAAGAGAAAGGATAGAAAGAAGAGAAAGGATAGAAAGAAGAGAAATATAGAAAGAAGAGAAAGATGGAAAGAAGAGAAAGGATAGAAAGAAGAGAAAGGATAGAAAGAAGAGAAATATAGAAAGAAGAGAAAGAAAGAAGAGAAAGATAGAAAGAAGAGAAAGGATCGAAAGAAGAGAAAGAAAGAAGAGAAAGATAGAAAGAAGAGAAAGATAGAAAGAAGAGAAAGGATAGAAAGAAGAGAAAGATAGAAAGAAGAGAAAGATAGAAAGGATAGAAAGAAGAGAAAGAAAGAAGAGAAAGATAGAAAGAAGAGAAAGGATAGAAAGAAGAGAAAGATAGAAAGAAGAGAAATATAGAAAGAAGAGAAAGATAGAAAGAAGAGAAATATAGAAAGAAGAGAAAGGATAGAAAGAAGAGAAAGAAAGAAGAGAAAGATAGAAAGAAGAGAAAGGATAGAAAGAAGAGAAAGGTAGAAAGAAGAGAAGAGAAAGATAGAAAGAAGAGAAAGGATAGAAAGAAAAGAAAGATAGAAAGAAGAGAAAGGATAGAAAGAAGAGAAATATAGAAAGAAGAGAAAGGATAGAAAGAAGAGAAATATAGAAAGAAGAGAAAGATAGAAAGAAGAGAAAGAAAGAAGAGAAAGATAGAAAGGATAGAAAGAAGAGAAAGAAAGAAGAGAAAGATAGAAAGAAGAGAAAGGATAGAAAGAAGAGAAAGAAAGAAGAGAAAGATAGAAAGAAGAGAAAGATAGAAAGAAGAGAAAGGATAGAAAGAACTGCCTTCTGACTCACCTCGAATGACCTTCACGTTGAACCGGAGTCGCCGCAAAGCTTCTTCTGCATTGAAGTTACATTTCACCAATTCGTAGAGGGCCTGTGGGAGACAGAAGCGCACAGGGAGGCGGATGATCAGAAAAGCAGCTTTGGCTACGGGGACAAGAAAGAGGAACCTGAGCAGGGAAAAGGGATGGGAAGAAGAAGCGAGACCTTGCCACTGTCTGTCACCGTGCACATAAGCTATGGGGTAACAATGGCTGAGGAGGGACCCAGCTCAGCTGCAGCGCGTTGTGAAGCAACGTGTGCAAGAAAACAACCAAGTTCAGGGAGCATCAAGGACCTCACAGTCGTTCTCCTCCATGTTCTCCTCTCCCTCTTCTCCACTCCCTCCTCCTCTCCTTCTCCATGTCCTCCTCTTCCACCACCACCTCCTCCTCTCCATGTCCTCCACCTCCTCCATGTCCTCCTCTCCATGTCCTCCTTCTCCACCACCTCCTTCTCTTCTCCATGTCCTTCACCACCTCTTCTCCTTCTCCATGTCCTCCTTCTCCACCACCTCCTCCTCCTCTCCATGTCATCCTCCTCCTCCATGTTCTCCACTTCCTCTCCTCCTCCATGTCCTCCTTTTTCACCTCCTCCTTCTCCTCCATGCCCTGCTTCTCCACCACCACCTCCTCCTCTCCATGTCCTCCACCTCCTCCACCTCCTTCTCCACCACCTCCTCCTCCTCTCCATGTCCTCCTTTTTCACCTCCTCCTCCTCCTCCATGCCCTGTTTCTCCACCACCACCTCCTCCTCCTCTCCATGTTCTCTACCACCTCCTCTCCTCCTCCATGTCCTCCTTCTCCACCACCTCCTCCTCTTCCCCATGTCCTTCACCACCTCTTCTCCTTCTCCATGTCCTCCTTCTCCACCACCTCCTCCTCCTCTCCATGTCCTCCACCTCCTCCTCTTCTCCTCCATGTCCTCCTTTTTCACCTCCTCCTCTCCATGTCCTCCACCTCCTCCTCTTCTCCTCCATGTCCTCCTTTTTCACCTCCTCCTCCTCCATGCCCTGTTTCTCCACCTCCACCTCCTCCTCTCCATGTCCTCCTCCATGTCCTCCACCTCCTTCTCCACCACCACCTCCACCTCTCCATGTCCTCCTCCTCCTCGTTCTCCACCTCCTCCTCTCCTCCTCCATGTCCTCCTTCTGCACCTCCTCACTTCCTCCTCCATGTTCTCCACCTCCTTCTCGTCCTCTCCATGTCGTCCTCCATGTCTTCCACCTCCTCCTCCTCCACCACCTCCCATTCCCTTCTAGCACTGATATCTTTGGGTAATGAAACATCTGCACGAAAACAAGCAAGCTGAGAGAGCACCATTGGCATCGTGATACTCAATGCTGAAGACCTTGACATGGCTTGGAACCATCCTTCTCTCCAAGAGAAGGGAATATATGTAGCTCAGGGTTAATCTGTGCAGTCCCTGGTGCTCTCTGAACTAGTTTATCTTTTTTTTTTGTTCTTTCCACTACCCAACTAGGTTAACATCTTCCCCAGCCAAGCACCTGCCAACTTTAGCATCCAGTAGCTAAAGCTTTGTCTGACCTGGGCATGTCTTTTGCACAAAGAAGTTAAGTTAAGAATCACTGTTAGGGCCGAAACACTTTTGCAAACAGGCTAATCTATTTTTTTTGGGGGGGGGGGGGTTGTTGCCCTAGTATCCTTCTCTGCTGAGGGGAGGTTTGAGGTGGCATCAGAATTTTTAAATTACCGTGTTTTTCAGAGTATAAGACACACTTTTTTTCCCCTCTAAGAGGGTGAAAATTTGGATGCGTCTTATACACTGAATGTAGCCAAAAACATGAGGCACAGAGGAGGCGATGGTCTATGGCAATCCCTGTACCCTGGACCAGCTGATTGGGGTATTCCGGGAGGCCGATCCACCCACCAATCAGCTGCTCGTGTTGAATCAGGCTGCAATAATGTCCTGAAGCTGACTTGGCTGTTCGCTATTTGCTGCAAGGAGTCTCAGAGTTTGCAGCAGCAAGCAAAACACAAGCAGAGGAGAGGAGTTTCAGTTTCAGTTTCAGAGATCAGCACAACATGCAGCTTTAGAACAATTGACCTAAGCCATGCCCAGGCTCCTTGCTGTTTCCTTCCTTGTTGCTCACATAGCAAATACTGTTTCAGTTTCCAAACAGTCTCACACACTGACAGGACGCTAGCCAGATGAATACCGATGGATGCTGGTAGGCAGAGGCAGATTTTTTTTTTCTTATTTTCCTCCCCCAAAACTAAGGTGCGTCTTATACTCCGGAGCGTCTTATACTCCAAAAAATACAGCAACTCATTAATTAATCTTCCTACCGTTCATAAGCATCTTCCTTGCAGCAATCTCACTCGTGATGGGGGAGCCTTAGCCACACAGAACTCACTTGTTCGTTATCCTTCACCATCTCTCCTTCAGGAAGCCTGGCGTTGGAGACTTCATCCCATCTCCTCTTGATAGCTCGGAAGAGGAATTCTTCCACCTCCCTCTCCGGAAGGATGTTTGGATCCCACAGCAACTGGTCATCATTTTCATAGACTAGGTGAAAAAAGAAAGAGTGAGTGAGTGTGAGAGAGAGAGAGACAGAGAGAAAGAGAGAGACTAAACCCAGAGTTTAGTGTGATGGTTAAAGTCCTGGCCTAGAAACCAGGAGATTGTGATTTCTAGTCCCACTTTAAGTATGAAAGCCGGCTGGGTGATGTCGGGCCAATCACAAGAGGTGATTGAGATCTAGTTCCACCATAGGCATGAAAATTGGCTGGATGATTTTAGGATCAATTACCAGGAGACGATGAATTCTAATCGCAGCTTAGGTATAGAAGCAGACTGGGAGACTTTGGGCCAATCACCAGGAGATTGCAAGCTCTAGTCCTGCCTTAGGCATGAAAGCCAATTGGGTGACTTTGGGCCAATCACCAGGAGACAATGAGTTTTAGTCCCGCCTTAGGCATGAAAGCCAACTGGGTGACTTTGGGCCAATCACCAGGAGACAATGAGTTCTAGTCCCGCCTTAGGCATGAAAGCAACTGGGTGACTTTGGGCCAATCACCAGGAGACGGTGAGTTCTAGTCCCACCTTAGGCATGAAAGCAACTGGGTGACTTTGGGCCAATCACCAGGAGACGGTGAGTTCTAGTCCCACCTTAGGCATGAAAGCAACTGGGTGACTTTGGGCCAATCACCAGGAGACGGTGAGTTCTAGTCCCACCTTAGGCATGAAAGCAACTGGGTGACTTTGGGCCAATCACCAGGAGACGGTGAGTTCTAGTCCCACCTTAGGCATGAAAGCAACTGGGTGACTTTGGGCCAATCACCAGGAGACGGTGAGTTCTAGTCCCACCTTAGGCATGAAAGACAGCTGGGTGACTTTAGGCCAACCACCAGGAGACTATGAATTCTAATCCCACTTTAGGCATAAAAACTGGCTGGGAGTGACTTTGGGCCAGTCCTTCTCTCTTAGCCCAACCCATCTCACAGGATTGTTGTGGGGAAAACAGGAGGAGGACGGAGTATTAAATATGCTTGCTGCCTTGAGTTATTTATAAGGTAAAAAAGGAGGGGTAAAAGTCTAATAAATAAGGAAATAAGCAAGCAAGCAATTTCTCCATTCCCATTACAAGGAATCTAGGAAACTGGGCTCAACCAAACTCACTCCTAGGCCCTGGTTGCACACATGACAATTGTGAGACCAACGTTCTGGTTGCACCCATCACAATTGTGTGACAAATGTTCAGCATTTTAACTCTGAGGTGAGAACCTCAATGAAAAACTCAAATACTGTAGGAGATTTGTGAAGAAGAAGACAAGGTGTTCAAGCAACAAGGCTTGTTCTTTTCATTGTCTGCAAAACACGGCAAATTTTCACTTTTTTTCCCCTCAGGGGCTATTTCTTTGTTTTTCCAAAACTCCGAAATCCTCAACTGGTGTTGTCTAAGGACAGCCCGATTTGCACAGCTCCTGGCCCTGAAGGTTAACTTCTAGAATGAGAAGATTAAAGACACCCATACAGCACTGCCGAAGGCTAAAACAACAAGGCTCCTCAGGAGAAAAATTGCTCACCTTTTTCGCCCTGCCGGTTCAAGTCCAAGAGAGGGACAATGGCCTGGTACTGAGGTCCCACCATGATCTCCTAAAAAAAGGGGGGGGGGGAGTAAAATGTGTAGATATTATAAGCGGAAGGACGCCATCTTTGAGGGCAGAGTGGCTAAATTCCATCTGCAAAAGGGATACTTGTTTCCTTGACTGAAATCTCTGCCTAAGAAGCTTCAAGGGTACAGGTAATCCTCAATTTACAATCCCAATTGAGCTCCAAATTTCTTTCTTTTTTTTTTTTTTGCAGTTTTTTTAATACAATTTTTAAAACACACAGACAAACATACAATACATCTTTTCGGAACACAGCATTGATCCGGTCATAAGTTTGTTCAGCTTTTTGTTTCATTTTTAACACAATTTTGTATGTTCTATTTTTGCCATAACATTTATTTCTTAATCTTGGCTCACATATCTCAACTATTACCATTTTATAGTAAGCTTACGCATATTAAGATAATCAAAACTATTACCCTTCTATTAATCCACCTTAAATCTTAATTCAAATAATACCTCATAATACATTTCACAATTCTTACCCTAAATTCTCACTATTAACAGTACAGTTCAAACATATTTATGCTTCTGAATCTTATTTCAATTTCTAAAACTTCCCTACATTTTATTATTACTTCATATACTATTCATTAATTCTTTATTTAATTATTACTTCATCAAATTTAAATCTTATCTCTGATCTTAAAAATATACCAATTGAGCTCCAAATTCCTGTTGCTAAGCAAGGCAATTGTTAAACAAGCCTCGTTCCTTTTTTTTTTTTTTTAAATTTGATTTATATGCCGCCCTTCTCCGGAGACTCAGGGTGGCTTACAGTGCGTTAAGCAAGAGCCTTCATCCTTTTGTATATTTATACAAAGTCACCTTATTGCCTCCACAACTGGGTCCTCAATTTACCTACCTTAGAAAGGATGGAAGGCTGAGTCAACCTTGAGCCTGGCGAGATTCAAACCTGCAGTAATTGCAGGCAGCTGTTCTTAATAACATTTTAACATTTTAGGACCTTTGTTGCCACAGCTGTTGCGCAAATCACTGCAGTTGTTCAGGGAATCATGTAGTTTTTAAGCGAATCTGGTGTCAACCGTGAAGTGGCCTAACTGTGGCCATTTGCTGCCCTTGTAGCCTTTCCTATGAGAGTTTTAGTTTTCACATTGCTGCAGGGCTGACACAGCCTGGAGCTGAGGGGCAGGGAGGGGGGGTATAGAGCAGTGGTGGGATTCAGCCGGTTCTCTCCGGATCACACAAACCGGTAGCAGTGACTGCGGGAGGCTTCACCCACCCGCCCGCACGTAATGCACGACTACTGTGCGTGCGCAGAAGGCCGTGCGCATGTGCAGAGACGGCGTGTGCGCTCACATTTGAGGACTGGTAGGGAAGGTAAGTGAATACCACCTCTGGTATAGATAGCTGGGGTGCTGTAGCCAAAATAAAATTCTTTCCCCTGGGAATCAAGGACGTTTCTGCAGGTGATCAGAAGGTGGAGACTGAGGTCACCTAGCAACTGGACTGTATGCTGATTGGGTCATGTGACTGGTGACTTATTTGAATTGGATGCAAAACCGGCGGGAATTTAAGAGCTGGTTTTCCACCAAGCTTGTGCCAATATGATATGTCCCAATAAAATGTTCTTTGAGGAATATGCCTGCCTCTGAGTTCTTATTGTTGGGGATGTATTACTTGGAACCTGTTGTGGCCCACCAGCGGATCTGGAAGCAGATTCGGACAGTGAGGAGGTTGGGGAGGAACATGGGCCAGTCCTGGAGCCTGGGGATGGCTCTGATGAGGGCTCTGCATCGGAGGCAGAGAGGGGGCCAGGGCCATATGCCAGTTATCATTTGCCTTCGGAGTCAGACATCAGTGAGGCAGACGAACAGCTGGGGCCTGTTCCCAGTGTGTGCATGCGCAGAGCTGCCAGGCAAAGGGAACAGCTAAGGAAGAAGGGTCGACTCAGGAGTAAAGCCACAGGTGGACAGTGAATGGGCCCCTCCCAGAGGGAATAAAAGGGGAGCAAAAGAGGAGGGGAATTTGCAGGAGACAATTAGTTCATTATTGCATTCTTGCCAAGTATTGTGGAGTCTGAAAGATATCGGCCTGGCCACTCTCCAAGCCTGATAAAGATCGGTAATTGTGAACTATCTTGAAAGACTTTGCTGGAGAGGAATTCACTGTCAATTAAATAAAAGTGGTTTATCGGGACGAGGATTTGGCTTCGTGCTGCAGGGGAAGCCTAGGTCAGGACAGAACCTTGACATCTGGCTTCTCCCACTGACTTTGCTTGTCGGAAGCCGGCTGGGAAGGTCGCAAATGGCGATCAGGTGACCTTGGGACAGTACAACCGTCACAAATTCATGCCAGTTGCCAAGCGGCCGAGTTTGGATCACGTGACTACGAGGAGGCTGCAACGGTCGTAAGGGTGAAAAACGGCTGTAAGTCACTTTTTCAAGTCTAAGTCAACACCGAGCCTGGTGAGATTTGAACTACCAAATTGCAGTCAGCCGGCAGTCAGCAGAAGTAGCCTGCAGTACCGCACTCTAACCACTACACCAATGCAGCTCATAGTTAGAATGCAATATTGCAGGCTATTTCTGCCGACTGCCAGCAGTTTAGCAGTTCGAATCTCACCTGGCTCAAGGTTGACTCAGCAGCCTTCCATCCTTCTGAGGTCTGTAAAATGAGGACCCAGATTGTTGGGGGCAAGATGCTGACTCTGTAAAACCGCTTAGAGAGGGCTGTGAAGCACTGTGAAGCGGTATATAAGTCTAAGCGTTATTCTTATTGCTATTCTGACGAGCAAAGTCACTGGAGAAGCCAGATTCACTTAATGACCATGTTACTATCTTAACAACTGCAGTGGTTCACTTAACAACTGAGGCAAGAAAGGTTGTAAAATGGGGCAAAATTCACTTAACAAATGTCTCACTTAATAACAGAAATTTTGGGCTGAATTGTGGTCGGACGTCGAGGACTACCTGTAATACAGACTTCCAACCCTAACCATAGTCAGAAGTCACCTCGCTCTGAAAAGGGGAACTTAAATCATGTGATATCACTTGCAGGATTTCCACTGTGACCATCCATGAATAGAATAGAAATAGAAATAGAAATAGAAATAGAAATAGAAATAGAAATAGAAATAGAAATAGAAATAGAAATAGAATAGAATAGAATAGAATAGAATAACAGAGTTGGAAGGGACCTTGGAGGTCTTCTAGTCCAACCCCCTGCTTAGGCAGGAAACCCTACACCACTTCAGACAAATGGTTGTCCAATCTCTTCTCAAAAACTTCCAGTGTTGGAGCATTCACAACTTCTGGAGGCAGGCAGTTCCACTGGTTAATTGTTCTAATTGTCAGGAAATTTCTCCTGTCTCTTTTACGGCTTCCTTCTGAGCTACCTGGGGATACCTGGCTGTCAGGAACAGAGATAGATGGGCCTCTTAAGCCAACTTCTGCTGGCTCCTGAAAACACCAACAGCTTGAGCCTCAAATCTTCTGCGTGGAGTCTAAGCCAGAAAGCAGAATTTGCTGGGCGCCTGTGCTAATAAGGGAGGACAATTATGGGATGCCAAAGCCTTACCTTCTTGCAGTCATTAGGAGCGATGGAATCTTCTTCGGAGTCTTCAGCTGAGAAGGAAGCACAAGGGGAGGAACAAGGAGCCTTGTCTCCATCTGCCACAAAATTAGCTTCGGGGGAAAGAAAAGACAAATGACCTCTTTCCGATTTAAATTGAGAAAATTGGTTTTTTGGGGGGTGGGGGTGGGGTCCTTGGTGGTCTCTGAGCTTGGTTGCTTTTTTTTTATTTTTATACAGATGTTTCATGACCCAACTAGGGTCATGAAGTGAGTGGGGTTTGCTGAGAGCATGGGAGCTGAGAACAAATCTTACTGCTTTCTAGCACTGATGATGTTACCTAATTGGGTTATGAGACGTCTGCAGGAAAACAACCAAGCTCAGAGACCACCAAGGACCTCACAGTTCAGCCCTGAGCTACACATTCGGTTTTGTCAACAATAAAGCAGAGAACAAGCAGAGGACACTTAACAACTGTTCTAAAGCCGATTAGCACAATTTGGAGTCAAACTGGATAATTATTTTGTCTACCGATGAAGTCACAAATATCGACTCTCTTTAGGTAGATATTATCTCTTTTTTTTAAAATCTTGATTTAGTCAGTTTGCAACTTGATGTTTCTTCCAATAACTTTCACCCTTGATTCTGTAACAGTTCTATAGCTAACTGTATTTATGGTACAGTTTTTATGTTTTAATATTTTACTTGCAGATTGCACACAGAGTTGCTTTGGGAAGGAAATGGGCTGTTTTTAACACATGCACACATAAACACACACAGCACACACACAAAACTGTAAGCAGCTGTAATATTTTCTGCTACATCCTAGAACTGTGATGGTGAACACGTGCTACAGGTTGCACGCGGAGCCATATCTCAGCTCCAGCGCACATGCGCGCCCTGGCCAGCTGATTTTTGGGCCTTCCAGGCCCACTGGATATCAGGAGGCCGTTTTTGTCCTCCCCAGGCTCTTAGAAAGGCTCTGGAGCCTGGGGAGGGCGAAAAATGGACCTTCCGGTCCCACCGTGTGCCAATAGCGGGGGTCGCGGGGTGTGTGTGTGTGTGTGTGTTGCACTCACATGCATGGGGGGGCGGGGCACATTGAATTATGGGCGCCGGCATGCATGTGTGTGACCCCCCCCTGCGTTCCCCCCGCTTTTGGCACACGATGGCAAAAAGGTTAGCCCTCACTGTCCTAGAATATAGAATATTCTACATACAGACGTATATTGAATTAACACTATAAAAAGGCAGATGAAGAAGTATATATCCAAAGCGTTCATCGTTTTTCTTTTATTAAAAAAAAAAGAGTATGCATCCCACTTTTAAAGCTTCCTCAACCCCAAATTTGCAAATTGTAGTTTTGGACTACAATTCCCATCCAACCGGCCACACAGGTTGGATATTCCTTGGAAAAGTGGTCCAATTCAGAAAACTTTGTCAGCGCCGTTTCTGTCAATGTTCTGCAATCTGGGTGACTTTCTTTCTATTATGTCTCATCCGTTACACATCTATAGGAGCACTTGGTTTGAAGCCTGCATATTACAGGTCTTTTCTCTCAAAGTACATGAAATCCTCAACTTACGACAGTTCGTTTAGTGACCGTTCAAAGTTACAACGGTGCTGGAAAAAAAAAAGGGACTTGTGGCTGTTTCCCACACTTACGTCCATCGCAGCATCCCCCAATGGTCACATGATCAAATTTCAGCTGCTTGACAACTGGTTCATATTTATGACGGTTGAAGTATCCCGGGGTCATGTTATATCCCCTTTGGTGACCTTCTGACAAGCAAAGTCAATGGGGGGAAAGCCAGATTTACTTAACAAGAGTGTTACAAGAGCCACGGTGGCCCAGTGGTTAGAATGCAGTACTGCAGGCTACTTTTGCTGACTGCCAGCTGCCTGCAGTTTGATTCTGACCAGCTCAAGGTTGACTCAGCCTTCCGTCCTTCCGAGGTGGGTAAAATGAGGACCCAGATTGTTGGGGGCAAGAGGCTGACTCTGTATACCGCTTAAAGAGGGCTGTAAAGCACTGTGAAGTGGTATATAAGTCTCCTTCCTTCCTCTCTCAAGAGTCCTGGTGGCACAGTGGTAAGAATGCAGCATTGCAGGCTGATTCTGCCCACTGCTAGCAGTTTGATCCTGACCGGCTCAAGGTGGACTCAGCCTTCCATCCTTCCGAGGTGGGTAAAATGAGGACCCGGATTGTTGGAAGGGCAAGAGGCTGACTCTGTAAACCGCTTAGAGAGGGCTGTAAAGCACCGTAAAGCGGTATATAAGTCTCCTTCCTTCCTTCCTTCCTCTCTCAAGAGTCCTGGTGGCACAGTGGTAAGAATGCAACATTGCAGGCTGATTCTGCCCACTGCTAGCAGTTTGATCCTGCACTACCTGCCTCTGTGGTCTCTTCCCCAAACCCCCCATAACTTTAACCTTAAACTGTCTACTGTTGACCTCAGCCCATTCCTAAGAGGTCTGTAAGGCAGCGTGCCTACCGTCCCTGTCCTAATATTCCTTTTTTACTTGCTCTTTTCATGTATCCAATCCATGTTTATACTTTTTTTTTTTTTTAATTTGATTTATATGCCGCCCTTCTCCAGAGACTCAGGGCGGCTTACAATGCGCTAAGCAATAGCCTTCCTACTTTTGTATATTTATACAAAGTCAGCTTATTGCCCCCACAAACTGGGTCCTCATTTTACCTACCTGTTGTGGCCCCGCCCTCTGAGCCTGTCCCATCGGAGGAAGAAAGCTCCGAGCATGAGGAAGAGGAGTCAGCCAGGCCTCCCTCTCCAGGCCCCTCCCCTCTGGCACTGTCTCAGGTGCCGGCCGAGGGAGAGGAGATTAGCAGGGAGATAGGTGGCTCGGATGAGAGCGAGGGAGAGACATCATTCCTGGACGCACGC
Organism: Pantherophis guttatus; assembly: GCF_059756535.1. Classification (NCBI taxonomy): domain Eukaryota; kingdom Metazoa; phylum Chordata; class Lepidosauria; order Squamata; family Colubridae; genus Pantherophis; species Pantherophis guttatus. The sequence continues at coordinate 12,524,639 of NC_142063.1, forward strand.
CTCCAAAGGTGTGATAAACGATTGCAGCAGCTCAGGAGGCGTGCTAGGGATTAGAACTGAGTCACTGGACCACACCCCAGAGACTATATAAGAGAGGGTGGTGGCCAGTGATCCCTGTGACGAACAAAACTAACCTTGGATAGTCACTAAAGCCTCGTTTGGAACTGCTGGGAGGAATATTTATTGTTGTTGGACGTTTGGAAGCTGAGTATATTATCTTTCTGTTTTCTGTGGAAATAAAAGCACTTGGCAGACGGCGTGTATATCGCTGCCAAGTTGGAGATAAAGAGCTGGGTGTGTTCCAAGTGCTTCCTTAACCCTCGGCTGGCTGTGTTTGTGTGTGTGTGTGGACGGGGACAGATCACTACCTTAGAAAGGATGGAAGGCTGAGTCAACCTTGAGCCTGGTGAGAATTGAACTTGCAGTAATTGCAGGCAGCTGGTCTTAATAACAGGGTGCTTTAGACCCTGTTATACTTTATACTTATTACCTAATATGTTCTTGACAAATAAATAAATAAATAAATAAATAAATAAATAAATAAATAAATAAATAAATAAATAAATCGTGAGTATCTTGAGGGTCATTTGATCCCCTTTTGTGACCGTCTGACGAGCAAATTCAATGGGGGAAGCCAGATTAATTTAACAACCGTGTTACGTCCTTAGCAGTTGCGGTGATTCACTTAACAATCATGGTGGCAAGAAAGGTAATACAATGGAGCAACGGAACAAATGTTTCGCTTAGCAACGAAAATTTTGCTTGTTGGAAACTAGCCGGGAAGGTTGCCAGTGACATCTGGACAGTGCAACTGTCCTAATTATGGATAAATACGGATGAGGAGCAAAACGTCTTCAAAGAAAAGCGAAGGAAGTCCAGTTGCCTCTTGAAAAAGCACCTTACGTGAGCGTTGAGCTTTGTATTGCTTGTGTATTTTGTTACCTGTCCAGGATTTCTTTTATATAAGGTATAAATCTGTATGGAGATTCTCAGCCATCCAGGTCATGGTTGTCCGGAAGGTGCTTTTTTCAAGAGGCAACTGGACTTTCTGGTTTTTCTTTGAAGATGTTTCGCTTCTCCTCCAAGAAGCCTCTTCAGCTCTGACTGGATTGGGGTGGGGTGGGGAAACGGAAGGATTTAGATCCCTTTGCAGACAGTTGGTCATTTGCATCGTTTTAGAGAATCAGTGAGGCCACTTGGAGATTTATCTGTGTCTTCAGGGTCATCTGAGTGGTAGACTGGATACAGATGTCTACCCCCGACCACCCCAACGATGCCCTTGAAGTGATGTCCCAGTGCCTGGAGGCCGTACGGATCTGGATGGGGAGAAACAGGCTCAGGCTCAACCCATCCAAGACTGAGTGGCTGTGGTTTCCGACGTCCCGATATAGTCAGCTGGTGCCATTGCTGACTATTGGGGGCGAATCATTGGCCCCCACGGAGAGGGCTCGCAACTTGGGTGTCCTCCTGGACTCACGGCTGTCTTTAGAAGAGCATTTGACGGCTGTGACCGGGAGGATTTTTCATCAGGTTCGCCTAATTCGCCAGTTGCGTCCCTTTCTAGATCGGGACTCCTTACCACGGTCACTTATGCCCTCGTCACCTCCCGTCTGGACTATTGTAACGCTCTCTACATGGGGCTCCCCTTGAGGAGCACTCGGAGGCTCCAACTGGTGCAGAGTGCGGCTGCGCGGGTGGTGACGGGAGCGACGTGGCGCTCCCATGTAACACCTCTCCTGCGCGAGCTGCACTGGCTCCCGGTGGTCTTCCGGATGCGCTTCAAGGTTTTGGTTATCACCTTTAGAGCGCTCCATGGCTTAGGACCTGGTTATTTACAGGACCGCCTGCTACCACCAACCCCCTCCCACCGATCAGTACGCTCCCATAGACAGGGGCTCCTCCGGGTGCCGTCGGCCAAACAATGTCGACTGGTGGCCCCCAGGGGGAGGGCCTTCTCTGTGGGGGCACCTACTATCTGGAACGAGCTCCCACCGGAGATACGGAGGATCCCGGATCTGCGTACCTTCCGTCGCACGCTCAAGACCTTCCTATTTCATCAAGCCGGCCTGACCTAAGTCTTTCCCCTTTTTAAATGGAAATTTTAAATCTGGTTTTAAATTATTGGGGTTTTAAATTTGTTCAGCCAAATTATTTAATTCGTTTTAATCTATTTTAAATTTTGTATTTATATGTTTTATTCCATGGCTGTTCACCGCCCTGAGTCCTTCGGGAGTAGGGCGGTATACAAATTCAATAAAATAAAATAAAAATAAAAAAAGATGTCGTATCCCACCCCTCTGTTGAGAGAGGGTTGTTCAGTTTTGACATAGATGGCCTCTTCGATCCCTCTTTCAAACCAATCTCCAGATGGCCTCAACAACTCTCTAAAAAGGATGCAAATGACCAGCTGTCTGCAAGGAGTATCAATCCTTCCGTTCCCCACCATCCAGTCAGAGCTGAAGAAGCTTCTTGGATGAGAAACGAAACATCTTCAAAAGAAAAAACCAGAAAAGTCCAGTTGCCTCTTGAAAAAAGCACTTTTGTAACATATAAAATTTTCAGTTTAAAAAAAAAAAATCACAGCTGAAAGAAAAAAAAAAGATTTGTTTTTTCGGCTGAAGTAGAAACGAAACGGGAGGCATGCTGGAGACGTAAAGACGATTAATCCCAGGAAAGACGGAAACGGCCAATTTAGGCGAGATCATGAAGGGTAAGGATATTTCTATGACAACTGGGATCAGAAGAGTGAAAGCAATGGGTCTCCCTAGGAGCAACGCGTGGCTGCGAAAGCTGGACATTTAAGAAAGAATTAGAGGAGGAAGAAGACAGAACATCTCTGAATTATGGGTTACTAAGTTACCATGGACTTCAAGAAGAATCAATCAATGGGGCCAAGAGGAAATAAAGGCTGACCGTTATCCTGAGGAGACAATTAGCAAGCAGAATCTCACATATTATGGACATGTAATGCGAACAGATAACAGAAAATCTGCATCCAGTTTTGGTCGCCACGATGTAAAAAAGTTGTTGAGACTCTAGAAAGAGTGCAGAGAAGAGCAACCAAGATGCTTAGGGGACTGGAGGCTAAAACGTAGGAAGAATGGTTGCAGAAACTGGGAATGGCTAGTTTAATGAAAAGAAGGACCAGGGGAGACATGATAGCAGTCTTCCAATATCTCAGAGGCTGCCACAAAGAAGAGGGAGTCAAGCTATTCTCCAATAGGGTAGGACAAGAAGCAATGGGTGGAAACTAATCAAGGAGAGAAGCAACTTAGAACTAAGGAGAAATTTCCTGACAGTGAGAGCAATTAATCAGTGGAACAACTTGCCTCCAGAAGTTGTGAATGCTCCAACACTGGAAGTTTTTAAGAAGATGTTGGATAACCATTCGTCTGAAGTGGTGTAAGGTTTCCTGCCTAAGCAGGGGGTTGGACTAGAAGACCTCCAAGGTCCCTTCCGACTCTGTTATTCTATTCTATTCTATTCTATTCTATTCTATTCTATTCTATTCTATTCTATTCTATTCTATTCTATTCTATTCTATTCTACTCTACTCTACTCTACTCTACTCTACTCTACTCTACTCTATTCTAAAAACAGAGTTGGAAGGGACTTTGGAGGTCTTCTAGTCCAACTGCCAGCTCAGGAAGGAGACCTTACCATTCCAGATAAGCGCCTGTCCAATCTCTTCTTAAAAACCTCCAGTGTTGGAGCACCCATAACTTCTGGAGGAAAGCTGTTCCACTGAGTAGTTAGCTTCCACCCATTGCTTCTTCAGGTCCTTTGGAGAACAGGCTGACCTCCTCTTCTTTGTGGCAGCCCCTTAGATATTGGGTGGGTTAGAAAAATACAGCGGTGATTAACATGCTTGAATGAAGGAGAAAGAAGGACAAGACACTAAATAAGATGGGTGAAGAAGATCAGAGATTTCTCTGGAACGTTTTTCTGTCGTTGAGCGAGACAGTCGTTAAGTGAGTTTTGCGACTTGTCTTGCCACAGTTGTGAAGTGAATCAGTGCAGTTGAGAAGTGAGTAACCTGGTTGTTAAGCGAACCTGGCTTCCCCATTGACTTTGCTTGTTAGGAGGTCGCAAAAGCGGATCGCGTGACCCTGGGACACTGCAACCGTCACAAATATGAGTCAGTTGCCAAGCCGCCGAATTTTGCTCATGTGACCATAGGGATGTTGTAACTTTGAACGGTCACTAAATGAACTGTTGTAAGTCAAGGACTACCTGTTAAGACTACCGGAACAATCTTTGAGCCTGTTAAATAAGTTGCATGAATAAGGCCAGTACGGGTAGTCCTCGACCTACGACCACAAAATTCCTGTTACTAAACAAAGTACTTGTTAAGTGAGTTTCGCCTGATTTTATGACCAATTTTTATGACCTTAATCCAGTTACGCCACAGCAAATTACTGAATGACTGCAGTTGTTAAGTGAATCACATGGTCATTAAGCTAATCCAACTTCTCTCATTGATTTTGCCTGATGGAAGCCTGCAGGGAAAGTTGCAAATAGTGATCATGTGTCCCCCAGGATGCTGCAACCGTCATAAATGTCTATGGAGATTCTCAGTCATCCAGGACATGAATAGAATAGAATAGAATTGAATCGAATCGAATAAGAATAGAATAGAAGAATAGAATAGAATAGAATAGAATAAGAATAGAATAATAGAATAGAATCGAATAAGAATAGAATAGAAGAATAGAATAGAATAGAATAAAATAGAATAAGAATAGAAGAATAGAATAGAATAGAATAGAATTAGAATAGAATAATAGAATAGAATAAGAATAGAATAGAAAATGAATAGAATAGAATAGAATAGAAAATAGAATAGAATAGAAAATAGAAGAATAGAATAGAATAAGAAGAATAGAATAGAATAAGAATAGAATAGAAGAATAGAATAGAATAGAATTAGAATAGAATAGAATAAGAATAGAAAATAGAATAGAAAATGAATAGAATAGAATAGAAAATAGAATAGAATAGAAAATAGAATAATAGAATAGAATAGAAAATAGAATAGAATAGAATAGAATAGAATAGAATAGAATAGAATAGAATAGAATAGAATAGAATAACAGAGTTGAAAGGGACCTTGGAGATCTTCTAGTCCAGCCCCTTGCTCAAGCAGGAGAACCTATACCAGTGATGGGCAACCTTTTCCGGACTGAGTGCTCAAAGTATGTGTGTGTGTGCCCAAACCCCCAATGCACGCGCCCCTCCCCTCCGCGCATGCATGTACCCCCTGCACATGCCCCGCACCGCTGCACATGCGCGTGTGCCCCCCCACATGCCATCCACCCCCCCGCACAGCAGAGACCAGACAACCAGCTGGCTGGCGGGAGGCGCATGCGCAGCAAAGCTGAACTGGGGCGATGGCTGGCGTGCCCATAGACAGGGCGCTGCCATCACAGACCTATGCCATTTCAGACAAGAGAACTGTTAATAGTCTCTTCTTAAAAACCTCCAGGTTGTCCCAAAGGTGCTAGGCCCTTTGGGATGAACACCCTTCCAATGGTGTGGGAGTATGAACGGATTTCCAGAAAAACTGCAGAATACAGGAACCATCAGTTTGAGATGCAGCCAACAGAGGCTCATCCCCAACAGCCTGTTGTGGTCTGCCAGGAGCCTGCAGAGCTGGTAGTGGAGTTGGACAGTGAGGAGGCTGGGGAGGAACATGGGCCAGTCCTGGAGTCTGGGGAAGGTCTGGATGAGGGCTCTGCGTCAGAGGCAGAGATGGGGCCAGGGCCATCTGGGAGTGATGCACGGACTCTGGAGCCTCCAGAGTCAGATAGCAGAAAGGCAGAGGAACAGGAGGAGCCTGTTCCTAGGGCATGCATGCACAGAGCTGCCAGAAGGCACGAACAGTTAAAACAAAAGGGACGACTTGGGAGTAAGACCTGGAGATGATTGGCCCCTCCCATAAGGCTTAAAAGAGGAGCAAAGGCATGTGGGCCCTTTGCAGGAAAGCAACGTTGTTAATTCTGTTCCCAGTCGGCATCTCTGTTTGATTCTGGACTCTGTGTGGCTTTGCCAAGTAGTCTTTGGCAGAGTGTCAAGGGAGATAAAGGTTGGTGATTATCCCAAAGGACTTTTTGCAACTAATTGGGACCCAGCTGTGAATGAACATAATTCACAGCTGTTGCAATAAAAGAGGTTTGGGGACTATTCGTGTGTTTTAAAGACTCAGGAAGCCTAGGTCACAACACAGCCTCCGCCTGTCTTCAACAGTGAAGGGACATAGGGCAGAAAATATCCTGCAGCCAAGAAGGCTCCACACCCATTTGCACTACTCAGGTGACCCTGAGGACACAGATAAACCTCTAAGTGGCCTCAGCGGCTCTCTAAAAAGGATGCAAATGATCAGCTGTCTGCAAGGAATATAAATCCTTCCATTCCCCACTATCCTGTTGTGGAAGCTTCTTGGATGAGAAGCGAAACATCTTCAAAAGAAAAACAAGTAGCCTCCTGAAAAAGCACTTTTTGGGACAACCGTCATAAATTACACGCTGGTTGCCAGCGCCCAAATTTTGATCACATGACCATGGGGATGCTGCAATGAATGTAAATGTTGACGACTGGTTGTCAATCACTTCTTTGCAGGGCCTGCTCTAACTTCGAACAGTCGCTAAACGGATGGTTGTAAATCGAGGACGACCTGTGTGAAGAAGCGTGCTGGGGACAATCTCTTTTTTCGTGGTGTTGCAGCCGCCAATCTGCAGGCCTGACGTACCACAAAGAGCCGAACGACTCCATCTTTCCTTTTGCCCACCTCTGCAAGTGTAAGAGATGCTCTTAATCAAACTTACAGCCGGTCTGATTGGGGAAGAGGTCTGATGCATCGTGAGAAGTGACCGAAGGCGTCAGGTCATCTGCCGAAGATTGCGTCTCCTCCTCTTCTTCTCCAGAAAGTAGATCCTTTGCTATCTGCTCCTTCATTCAACAATCAGAAAAAGAGATTTATTTTTTTTAAAAAAAGCCAAGATTATGTAGAGTCAAAGATTGGGGTTGACGAGACTTAAAATCAAGGAGAAGGATGACACCGAATACTTTTTAACATGGGATTTGTTTTAGAATAGAATAGAATAGGAATACTTTATTGGCCAAGTGTGATTGGACACACCAGGAATTTGTCTTTGGTGCATATGCTCTCAGTGTACATAAAAGAAAAGATATATTCGTCAAGAATCATAAGGTACAACACTTAATGATAGTCATAGGGTACAAATAAGCAATCAAACCATACTAGGAAATGGTCAATATAAATCGTAAGGAGACCAGCAACAAGGTTACAGTCGTACAGTCATAAGTGGGAGGAGATGGGTGGTGGGAACGATGAGAAGATTAATAGTAGTGCAGACTTAGTCACTAGTTTGACAGTTTTGAGGGAATTATTTGTTTAGCAGAGTGATGCCGTTCGGGGAAAAACTGCAGCTATAGTTCCCTGCACCCGGAAACACGTGACAGAAAGTTCAGCTTTGAGGAATTTATCTCTTTGAATGGCCTGTGTATAAGGAAACCGTTCATTTGGTGATGGGGGATTTGACCAAATACAGGTAGTCCTCAACTTACAACAGTTCGCTTAGTGGCCGTTTGAAGTTACGACGGCACTGAAAAAAGTGACTTCTGACCACTTTTCACTTATGACCGTTGCAGCATGTATGATTTACGTTTGGATGCTTGACAATTGATTCAGATTTATGACGGTCGCAGGGTCCTGAGGTCACGTGGGATCCCCTTCTGACAAGCAAAGTCCATGGAGGAACCCAGATTCGCTTAACAACCCTGTTACTAATTTAACAACTGCAGTGATTCCCTTAACAAATGTGGCAAGATAAGTTGTAAATTGGGGCAAGATTCACTTAACAAATTTCTCACTTAACAACTTGTTTGTTTGTTTTGTTTTATTAAATTTATATAAACTTAAACTTTGGGCTCAACTGCGGTCATAAATTGAGGACTACTTGTAATTCTGCAGACCTAACAAGGTTAATCAAATCAGGCAGAACTGGTGCACGTTGGGTCTCCTTAATTAAACCAGGCCATCGGAAAGTCAGCCTTCTAAGTGATGGCAGGAGCCATGGTGACGCAGTGGTGAGAATGCAGTATTGCAGGCTAACTCTGCTCACTGCCAGGAGTTCGATCCTGACTGGCTGAAGGTTGACTCAGCCTTCCATCCTTCCAAAGTCGGTAAAATGAGGAGCCAGGTTGTTGGGGAGGCAAGATGCTGACTCTGTAAACTGCTAAGAGAGGGCTGTAAAGCACCGTGTAGCGATATATAAAGCCTAAGAGCTATTGCTATTGGTGGCACCTGCATTCCGGAGTATTTCCTCAGAAATCTTTATAGCATCCACCTTAAGGTCTTTAAGAGATGTGGTTGCTCAGTGGCTAAGACGCTGAGCTTGTCAATCAAAAGGTTGGCAGTTCAGCAGTTCGAATCCCTAGTGCCGCGTAACAGGGTGAGCTCCTGTTACTTGTCCAGCTTTTGCCAACCTAGCAGTTGCAAAAAATGCAAGTGGAAAAATAGAGACCACTTTTGGTGGGAAGGTAACAGAGTTCCGTGCGCCTTTGGCATTTAGTCATGCCGGCCACATGACCACGGAGACGTCTTCAGACAACGCTGGCTATTCGGCTTTGAAACGGAGATGAACACCGCCCCCTAGAGTCGGGAATGACTAGCACATATGTGCGAGGGGAACCTTTACTTTTACCTTACTAAGGTCTTTAAAAATTTGGGTGTTCTCCCAATCCTTGGAGTAGGCTGGTGGTGGACCTCAGTTGTTTGTTTATGATGATGTAGGTTTTTTTCTTTGTAATATTTTTTGCTTCTAGGTGTAAGCCGCCCAGAATTATTCTGGAGTCAGCCAGTCCCTAAATCTGTGTTTTTCAATCTTGGCAACTTTAAGACATGTGGACATGAGAACCGATGAAGCTTCTTGGATGAGAAACATCTTTATTTTATTTTCTTCCTTAAGAGGGAAACAAATCACAGTCCAATTGTCTTTTGAAAAAGCACTTTTGAGACAACTATGACCTGGATGATTGAGAATCTCCAGAGACAAGTGTGGACTTCAACTCCTAGAATTCCCCAGCCAGCACGGTTGACTGTGGAGTTCCGGGTATAAAACTGCACGCATCTTAAAATTGCCAAGGTTGCAAAACACTGATCTAAATACTTATATATTTATACTTTGTTTACTTGGCCAAGTGTGGTTAGACATAGAAGGAATTTTGTCTCTGGTACAGAAGCACTCGGCATACTTGCAAAATAACAGAATATAACACTAATACTAAAATGTACAACCAATAAAAGAGAGAGGTAAAAAATAACAAAAGGGATAAATAATAATACTGCAGTCATCCCCTAAAGATAAATATACATATGCATTAGACAAAAAACGTAGCAGTCACTGTATTTTATCAGCTGCGAAAGATTTAGCACGTAATAATAAATCTAAATCTAGCACATAACCATAAATGATAATACTGTAACAGACTACAGACAATGGCAGTGCAAAGTAGCAACAATTGGTGCATTGAAAGATCTGCAAGAAATACCATTTGCCTGCAAGCAAGAAGTGGTGGGACCATAAAACAGAGAAATAGAAAATGAAGACGCTAAAGTACTTTAGAATTCAGACTGAGAGACACCTGCCACAACAATACCCCAGACTTATCAACTGTCAATAAGAAAGTTTGAAAAGTGGACGTGGCAGTGCCTGGGGACAGCAGAAAAGTAGAGAACACCTGGAGAAGATAACAAAATACGAAGACCTGCAAATAGAAGCAGGGCAACTGTGGAAAAAGAAAGCAAAGGTAGGACCAATAGCGATAGGCATCTTGGGTGCAATCCCAAAACATCTGAAGCAGTATTTGAATACCATTGGCATTGATAAAATCTCCATCAGTCAACTGCAAAAGGCAGCTTGACTCGAACAGCTGACATCCTGCGAAGAGTCCTTTAAGACCATCAAATATCCACATCTGCCTATCTCAGGTCCTTGGGAAGGACTTGATAGGTGAATAAAAAATGCCAAGTCCAATATGAACATCTGGCTGACTGTGTGATGAACCATACTAATACTAATACTTACTGACTACTGGAGAGACCAAAACGGCCTACAAGAAAAACCAAATGAAGAACAGAATGGAGGCAAGAATGGAGACATTTAAAAAAAAAAACAGCAAGAAAAGCAGATAATAACAAGACCTGGCAATGGCTAAGAGCAGGGAAGTTGAAGAAAGAGACTTGAGGGAGTAATTTGGCTGCAGAAGACCAAGCCTTTTTTTTTTTTTTTTAAATATTTTTAAACAAACAATTCATCATTAATCAATCATTGAAACATCTTGGTACAAACTTTTTTGTGTCATCATATTCAACATTTATCATCATTTTCTTAGTCAGTACATATTTATCTTTCCTCTTACATTTAAATTTAATGTATTACAACATATTTTTTCCCATATTTCTTATTTTTACATTGCATATATTCTATTGTCTATATTCAGTCTCTATCCATTGATAAAATTGCCCCCCATATGTTGTAATATTCCGATTCTTCCTTCCCTCTAATTGCTAATGTTAATCTACTCATTTCTGCACATTCTAATATTTTCTTAATTAGCTCTCCCTTTGTAGGAATTTTTTTTTGCTTTCCAATTTTGTGCAAATACCATTCTTGCTGCCGTTATTACATGTATAATCAAATATGTATTTTTCTTTACACGTGAAAATAAAAATGACACAGCAACACATTGATCTTAAACTGGAACTGTTCCTGTTGAGGATCTTGCCGGAGAAATTTAGTAAAGACCGAGCCTTAAGGAGACAGGAATACAAAGCCAGAATGGAGAAGACAGCAACAGACAGCAAGTGCTGCCTATGCAAAGAAGCTGTGGACCACCTGGTAAGCTGCTGTAAGAAGATCGCACAGACCGACTACAAGCAGCGGCATGACAAAGTAGCAACAATGGTGCATTGGAAGATCTGCAAGAAATATCGTTTGCCTGCAAGCAAGAACTGGTGGGGCCATAAAATAGAGAAAGTCATAGAAAATGAAGAAGTTAGAATTGTTCTGGGACTTTAGAATTCAAACAGACCTGCCACATAACACCCCAGACTTAACAATTGTCGATAAGAAAGACAAAAAAGCTTGGATAGTGGACGTAAGAGACAGCAGAGTAGAAGAGAAATACAAAGACCTACAAATAGGAATAGAACAATTGTGGCAAAGGCAAGCAAGGGTAATGCCAATAGTAATAGGCGCCTTGGGTGCAATCCCAAAACAACTGGAGCACCCCTTGAACACCATTGGCATTGACAAATTTGCCATTAGTCAATTGCAGAAAGCGGTTTTACTTGGAAGAGCTTCCATCCTGCGATGATATCTGTAACACTGTCAAACACCCAGATCTGCCTATCCCAGGTCCATGGTAAGGATTCAATAGGTAGACAAAAATGCCCAACCCAGTCTGAACAGAATGTGCGATGATCAATAACAACAACAACAATAATAATAATAATAATTGAAGTTGAGCGATTGCGGAGGAAGAAATCAATGGTTTTACAATAGTAATAGGAGCCCTTGGAGCAATACCCAAAGGGCAGCCTAGATACATGAAAATTTTGAATTTATCATACCTGAATATCCTGACTTTGCAAAAAAAAAACCCACCTTACATGGAACTGCCTATATAGCCAGACGTTACCTTAACTGCTCTTCGGTTCTTGGTTAGGACTTGAACTGTTAAGTTTTTACCAGTCCCAGACTGTGAATCGAATTGAAGATTAAATCTTAAATAATAATAATAATAAAGTGCAGGCTTTTTTGTGCTCAAGTCTGCAAGTTATTCAAAACTATTAAGGAACACGTAAGCCTCGCCTACAAAAAGCAGAGACACCTCTTTACTGCTGGAGGACCGGCTTCTGAGTGCAGCAAATCCCAGTTTTCTTCTTGGCATCTCCGGGGAGCAAGTATCAGTTAGCAATCCACGAGAAAGATTTCCTCTTTATGAAATAACTGGAAAAAAAATTCTGCTTGTCTTTCGCTTTAACAAAGAAGCGATAGACTCAAGAATGTCAAAGGCAGACAGATGGCCCTGGAAGTTCATAACATTCAGTGAGGTGCTGGTGGGTTGGACCAACATGCTAGCCTAAGCTCAAATGGCTTTAAAGTAATCGGCAGCTCGGTGTATTGCGAGAAGCAGCTATGATGTTAAGCCACACTAACGGTTTACTACTTTGGGCACTGCATGCCATGTGAACACAGCAACTGTGTTGAGATAAGTTTAGGACGACTATTTAAGGAAGAGAGAGTCAGTCTGGTGTAGTGATTAAGGCACGAGGCTAGAAGCGGGAGACTGGAAGTTCTAGTCGCATCCTAGCCATGAAAGTCAACTGGGTGACTTTGGCCCAATCACCAGGAGACAGTGAGTTCCAGTCCTGCCTTAACCAGGAATGCCAGCTAGGTGACTTTGTGCAATATGAGTTCTAGTACTACCTTAGCCATGAAAGCTGGCTGGGTGACTTTGGGCCAATCACCAGGAGACAGTGAGTTCTAGTCCCACTGTAGCCAGGATAGCCAGCTAGGTGACTTTAGGCCAACCACCAGGAGGCGGTGAGTTCTAGTCCCACCGTAGCCACGAAAGTCAGCTAGGTGACGTTAGGCCAATCACCAGGAGATGGTGAGTTCTAGTCCCACCTTAGCCAGGAAAGCCAGCTGGGTGACTTTGGGCCAATCACCAGGAGACAGTGAGTTCTAGTCCCACCTTAGCCAGGAAAGCCAGCTGGGTGACTTTGGGCCAATCACCAGGAGACAGTGAGTTCTAGTCCCACCTTAGCCAGGATAGCCAGCTAGGTGACTTTAGGCCAATCACCAGGAGATGGTGAGTTCTAGTCCTACCTTAGCCAGGAAAGCCAACTGGGTGACTTTGGGCCAATCACCAGGAGACAGTGAGTTCTAGTCCCACCTTAGCCAGGAAAGCCAGTCGGGTGACTTTAGGCCAATCACCAGGAGTCAGTGAGTTCTAGTCCCACCTTAGCCAGGAAAGCCAGCTGGGGGACTTTGGGCCAATCACCAGGAGACAGTGAGTTCTAGTCCCACCTTAACCATGAAAGCTGGCTGGGAGACTTTGGGCCAATCACCAGGAGACAGTGAGTTCTAGTCCCACCTTAGCCAGGAAAGCCAGCTAGGTGACGTTAGGCCAATTACCAGGAGACAGTGAGTTCTAGTCCCACCTTAGCCAGGAAAGCCAGCTGGGTGACAGTGGGTCAGTCACACTCTCTCTCAATCCAACTTGCTTCACAGGGTTGTTGTTGTGGGGGAAATAGGAGGAGGACAGTCTGGTAGGTATGTTTGCCATCTTGAGTTATTTGTAAAAATAATAAAACGGGATAGAAATGACATAACAAATTAAAATCCAGGAGAATCAAATTCTACCACATCCGTCTCAACCTGGGCGCCCCACCGGACAAGTGTGGATCATCCCTTACCTTATCCAGGGTCATGTCTGGAAGGTTGGGCGTAGCATCGTTGCTCTCACTCTCCTGCTCAGAGATGGCGTCAGAAGCCTCATAGCCGTACAGGGCCAGCAGCTCTTCAAAGGGCATCTCACTGTTCTGAGCCACAAGACAAGAGTAATAATACTTACCTTCAGTTCTGGCAATGGGGAACTTGCAAATCAGCAGCACGACATATAGGAACATAAGAGGTAGCTCTTGATTTACAACCATTCGTTTAGTGACAGAAACTTTGGGCTCGATTGTGGTCGTAGGCCGAGGACTGCTTGTATTCAAATTATAGAAGATTATCTGAATTACCCGTGCTCTGTTACAAAACTATATGATCGGGCTTGATAAATCGACACTTAAGAATCCAGTCTCTCCTTGAAGGGTGATATAAAGCTCCCACAACTTCTGAAGGCAACTTCTGTTCCACTGGTTGATTGTTCTCGCTGTCAGAAAATTTCTCCTTATTTCCAGGTTGAATCTCTCCTTGATCAGTTTCCATTCATTATTCCTTGTCTGGCCTTCGGGTGCTTTGGAAAATAGCTTGACCCCCTTCCTCTCTGTGGCAGCCCCTCAAATATTGGAAGACTGCTATCCTGTCTCCCCTGGTCCTTCTCTTCACTAGACTAGCCATGCCCAGTTCCTGCAACCATTCTTCGTATGTTTTAGTCTCCAGTCCCCTCATCATCCTGGTTGCTCTTCTCTGCACTTTTTCTAGAGTCTCAACATCTTTTTTATAGTGTGGTGACCAAAACTGGATGCAGTACTCTAGGTGTAGTCTTACTAAGGCTTTATAGAGTGCTATTAGTACCTTACTTGATCTTGATTGTATCCCTCTGTTAATGCAATTTTAGGATTGTATTGGCTTTTTTGGCTGCCGCCACACACTGCTGCCTCATATTTAGCTGGTTATCCACTAAGACTCCAAGATCTCTCTCACAGTTACTGCTATTCAGTTACTGGCCTGAATAGGTTTTATGGGTTAGTTTTTTTAATTGTATAGCTTGGGGTTTTAAATTGGGAGGCCGATTAATTTAATTTATTTTTAGTTATCTTAACGTTTATATTGTATGTTATTTTAATTATCGGCTGTTCACCGCCCTGAGTCCCTTCGGGGAGAAGGGCGGGATATAAATTCAATAAATAATAAATAATAATAATATTCAGCCTGGTTTCTCCTAATCTATATTTGTACTTTTGGTTTTTCTTGCCTAACTGTAAGACTTTACTTTTCTCTACATTGAATTTCATTTTGTTAGTTAGGGCCCACTGTTCGAGTCTGTGTCAAGATCCATCTGGATCTTGAGTCTGTCATCTAGGGCCGTGATGGCGAGCCTATGGCACGCGTGCCCAAGGTGGCACACAGAGCCATCTTTCCAGGCACGCGAGCTGTCGCCCACTTCACCTGCAGCTGCGCATGTGCGCACGCCCCAGCTGGTGTCCAGGCCTCCGGTGCGCATGTGTGCAATTCAGGAGACCCAGTTGGTCTTCAGAGCTCTCCTGCGCATGAATTTGCGCATGCACATGAGAGTACTTGCACACAGCACGCACATGCGTAAATGGCGTTCACACGTGTGCATTGCCATGTGTGAAAACCACATGCATGCGCAGATGGTGCAATTGCGCGCAGAGCACACGGAGGGAGCCACGTGAAAGCCACACGCATGTGCAGATGGTGTGGTTGCGCACGCAGCGCAGGGGGCCGTGAAACCTGTGTGCAGGTGTAGATGGTGCGGTTGTGTGTGCAGCACACGGGGAGAAGCCGTGTGTTAGTGTGGGTAGCACGCGTGCGTGCGAAACACCTGAAGCGAGTATCTGTTCGGCACTTGGTGAGTAAAAGATTCGCCACCACTGATCTAGGGTGTGGGCTATTCCTGCCAGCTTAGTACCATCTGCAAATTTGGTAAGTTCCCCGTCTATTCCCTCGTCTAAGTCGTTTATGAAGAAGTTATTGAAGAGTAATGGGCGTCAACTCTGAAAACGACTCTAGCTGAAGCCATATTTCATTGCAGATGACGCTGAAGTCATTGCAGATGTCACCAAGCTGGCAGGAATAGCCAACACTCCAGAGGATAGGCTCAAGATACAGAAGGATCTTGACAGACTTGAACATTGGGCGCTATCTAACAACAGAGCCTGTAGTACAGTGGACTAAAGCACTGTTATTAACATCTATTAACATCAGCTGCCTGCAATTATTGGAAGTTCAAATCTCACCAGGCTCAAGGTTGACTCAGCCTTCCATCCTTTTGAAGGTAGGTAAAATGAGGACCCAGATTGTGGGGGCAATAAGCTGACTTTGTATAAATATACAAAAAGTATGAAGGCTATTGCTTAATGCATTGTAAGCCTCCCTGAGTCTCCGGAGAAGGGCGGCATATAAATTAAAGCCAAAAATAAAAATTAAAAAAAAAATGAAATTCAACGGTGAAAAAAGGAAGGTTCTACATTTAGGCAAGAAAAACAAAATGCACAGGTACTGTATATGTGGTACCTTGCTCAACAGTAATAACTGTGAAAGGGATCTTGGAGTCCTAGTGGACAACCATTTAGATATGAGCCAGCCGTGTGCTGCAGCTGCCAAAAAAGCCAACACAGTTCTGGGCTGCATCAACAGAGGGATAGAATCAAGATCAGGTGAAGTGTTAATACCACTTTATACTGGCTTGGTAAGGCCACACTTGGAATACTGCATTCAGTTTTGGTCGCCACGATGTAAAAAAGATGCTGAGACTTTAGAAAGAGTGCAGAGAAGAGCAGCGAAGAGTATTAGGGGACTGGAGGCTAAAACATATGAAGAACGGTTGCAGGAACTGGGTATGTCTAGTTTGATGAAGAGAAGGACCAGGGGAGACATGATAGCAGTGTTCCAATATCTCAGGGGCTGCCACAAAGAAGAGGGAGTCTAGCTATTCTCCAAAACACCCGAAGGCAGGACAAGAAGCAACTGGTGGAAACTAATCAAGGAGAGAAGCAATTTAGAACTAAGGAGAAATTTCTTGACAATTAGAACAATTAATAAGTGGAACAACTTGCCTGCAGAGGTTGTGAATGCCCCAACGTTGGAAGTTTTCAAGAAGATGTTGGATAACCATTTGTCTGAAGTGGTGTAGGGTTTCCTGCCTGGGCAGGGGGTTGGACTAGAAGACCTCCAAGGTCCCTTCCAACTCTGTTATTCTATTCTATTCATATTTTTCTTGCTTCGTTTCTGAGTTGCCATACATGGGGAGGGTTTGGGGGGGGGGAAGGAGGACTTATGGAATGTAGGATGCTTTCCTCCAACGTGCCAGACATAACAAAGATAAGGCTCCTGAGAACCAAGGTCAGATCGATGTGCCCTAGCAACAGCAGGAGGGAGTGCTGAGAAGTTCATCACCCGCTTGGTTGGCTTACGTGTGTGTGGACAGTATCTATTCTTTAATTATACCAAAAAAGCGGGAATTATTCAGTGTTGGTTTTACATTTGACCGTGCCGATATGATGTACCCAATAAACAGGGTTTTGGAGGTCTCAGAATCTCGAATTGGCATTACTCGGAACCACGACATTGGGCCTAAGACAGAACCTTGTGGTACCCTCCTTGCAGTCACATGACCACATTTTGAACACTTGGCAACCCTGTTGTGGTGGAATCCCCTGGCTAAAGAGAAAGGGGAATAAAGAGGTGGTCTACTTTACAGTCACTCATGGAAGAAAACAGCAGAGGCCAGACTACAGGTAGTCCTCAACTTATAACTACAACTGAGCCCAACATTTCTGTTGCTAATGGAAACATTGAATTTTGCCACCATTTCCCGACCTTTCTTTTCCACAGTTGTTAACTGAATCACTTTTCAGTTCAATCTAAAGTGGTATTCGAGCAGCCCCAATTTCCTAATTATCTTTATTCTCATTTTTTTCTGAGAAAAAATGATTTACGTCCATTTTTCAGAGTTACAACCTTTGTAGCATCCCCATGATCACGTGATCAAAATTCAGATGCTTGGCAACCGATTCATATTTACGACGGTTGCAGTGACCTGGGGTCATGGGATCCCCTTTTTGCGACCTTCTGATAAACAACGTCAATGGGGAAGCCGGATTCACTTTACAACTGAACCGACTTCAGGGTCGTAAAATGGGGCAAAACTCACTTAACAAATGTCTCACTTAACCCCAGAAATATTGAGGCTCAATTGTGGTCGTAAGTCGAGGACTACTTGCATACTATTGTGCAAAAGTAAAAAAGTCGAGGTTGTAAATATTATTATTGTCAGGGTTCCAAGTAACACACCGAACGAAAGAAGACTCCGAGGCTAGAAGTTCCTCAAAGTTTATTAGAGATGTCATATTGGCACATCTGGGAAAACCCGAATCTGAAAGCTTCCAGGTTTTCCCCACCCAAAGGAAAGTCCAAGTCCCTTCCCCCTGCACCCACATCTCCATCACGTGGCCCAATCGAAGCACCCTCCCAACTGGAGATGCCTCCCAGTCACACCACTCCAGATGGAGGGCAAGCTGTCCTTGACTCTCAAAGAAAAGAATGTTATTATGGCTAGATATCACTTCACTCCATACAATCCCCCCTCCCAGTTTCCCACAGCACTAAATGTAGCAGCCCTGAAGATCCAAAGAAAAAGATGGCTTCCAGGACTGACAATTATATTTTACTGTGCTATAAAGAGTTGAAAATTAATGCTTTTTTTTCCCCCTTCCTACCCCACATCGTCTCTTCTTCCCTTGGTCTCTCCCCTAGTTTTCCATAACTTTTGATTTTCCTTTGTATTTTATATTTTGATAAGCTAATAAAATTTGAAAAAACCGAAAGAAGATCATCACGGCTTATGGCGTTAATTGCCAGGCTCAATTATGGTCAGTTCGCCTATCTGAATAAGTCAGTAGGGCTACCTGTATAAGAACACACGTATGTTTTTGGAGGCTAAAACATACAATGTTTTCAACATGTTCAAAAACCTAAATCCTCTTGAAAAAAGCACCTTTGGGACAACCTTGACCTGGATGACTGAGAATCTCCATAGACCTTCCCTGGGTAAGCAAAGAATAGACCTCCAAGCCCCTTACCTGGGCGGCATTGAAACTCTTCTCTATCTCTTCCAAAGGCTTCGCTTTCTCCTCTGCGTGGTCTGGCTCCTCGTCGGCCTCCTCCGTTTTTTCCTGTACTCCGTAGTTCTGGGACAGGATCTCAGCCAGGTTGAATCGATGGTCAGCTGAGCCCATAGACACCACTGTGTGGATTTTGGGGTGGGGAGGGAGAGAAAGGGGAAAAAAGGCTACCGTTAGCCACTTGAGAACTGAATTTGATTTGCTTTTTTTTTTAAAATAAAGTTTATTTTCATTTTTAAAAATACAATACTTTACATATATACATACAAGGTTATTGCAACTAACGTACACAAATCTGCGCCTATAGCACTAATACAATCCATTGATTTGGAAAATTACAGAATGCGCAGAGGCAGACCGGTTAACGAAATTACTTAGGAACCAAAAAGATTCTGATTATTACAAATGTTGGAATTTATGGTATAATTGGGTGAAAGAAAAGAGACAGAAATGAAATGGATTGATTTGCTTATTTATAAAATTTATAGGGCGCACATCTTACCTCAAAGTGTAAACACCTGAATACACCTGAGATCCACCTAGATTTCATCACTTTATACCGGTAGCCTATGATCAAAATTTCCATTGCTAACGAAGACATTTGTTAAGTGAATTTTCTGCCATTTTCCGACCTTCCTTGCCACAGTTGTTAAGTGAATCGCTGCAGTTATTAAGATATTAACATGGCTGTTAAGTGAATCTGGCTTCCCCATTGACTTGGCTTTGTCACATGGGGATCACATGACACTGGGACATGCAACCGTCATAAATACATGCCAGTTGCTGAATTTTGATCACTTGACCATGGAGATGCTGCAATGGTCATAAGGGTGAGAAACATTGTAAGTCCCTTTTTTCAGTGCCACTGTAACTTTGAACGGTCACTAAAGGAATGGTTGTTAGTCGAGGACTAGCTGTAGAAGGATCATGAGGATGAAGCTAAACACAGCAATTGATAAAATACAGAAAGTATCTCATAAGTGATTACCAAAGATGGTGTAAGGGAAATTATGCATCTCTGGTAGATGGGAATCCTAAATTTGGGAGGCCACCAACAAAGATTATGTTTTTCTTGCTATCTATCAATCAACAGGTAGTCCTCAACTTACAACCATTCATTTAGCAACCATTCAAAGCTGCAAGAGTTTAGGACTGGTCCTCACACCTATGACCACAGCAGCATCCCGATGGACACGTGATTGCAATTTGCAACCTTCCCGGCTAGCTTCCAATGAGCAAAGTCAGTGGGGGAAGCCGGATTCGCTTAATGGCCATGTGATGCACTTAACAACTGCAACTGGTGTGCTTAAAAACTGTGGTTCAAAAAGGTCATAAAATCGGCTGTGACTCACTTAGCGAACACAATGCTTAGCAATGGAAATTCTGGTCTCCCAACTGTGGTCATAAGTCAAGGACTACCTGTAATTCTTACTTTTGGTGGAGATAAAAGCTGATTCTCTTTGGTTGGGCAGCTCCAAAGTAGATCAGCCCACATTTACAGCTAGCTCTAAAGGTACAAACCAGTAATTGCAGCAGATGTAGATTTGGTCTATAGCAGGGGTCTCCAACCTTGGCAACTTTAAGCCTGGAGGACTTCAACTCCTAGAATTCCCCAGCCAGCTTCTGAGAGTTGAAGTTTAATTTAATTTAATTTAATTAATTCAATTTATATGCCGCCCCTCTCCGAAGACTCAGGGCGGCTCACAATACATTTTAAAAATTCATTATAAAAAACGCTTAAAAATTAAAAACATTAAAAACTCATTTTTAAAGTCTGCCAAGCTTAAAGTTGCCAAGGCTGGAGACCCCTGGTCTATAGTGTTTTGGTATTTTTGGGTGGATTCACAGCAAGTTGGTTGCAGAGATGGAGAACCAAAGCATTTATCAGGAGAAGTATTAATGAACAATCGTAATTCAAAATTAATGAAGAACAATGATTCAAAAAAGACCAGCCTTAAGACTGGAAGGAGACCTCCTTACCTGCCGTGGTATGAAGATTGGATCGCCCAGAACATAAGTTATGTGCAGGATAAGACACGATCCTGGGGCTTTGCCTCCCAATCGAGGCCTTTAAAGGAAAAAAAAAAAAGAGTCATTTCACGAATCATATTTATATGATGTAGATTTACACTTTGCCTTTCTGTTAAAGAAAGAGATTGAGATTGTTTCCTAGCTCATGCTGTACTACATTTCTCAGCTGTGCTAGTCTTCATCTTCAAGATCAAAGCCTTAGTAAGACCACACTTGGAATTCAGCATCCAGTTTTGGTCACCACAATATAAAAAAAAGATGCAGAGACTTTGGAAAGAGTGCAGAGAAGAGCAACAAAGGAGACTACAGGCTAAAACATAGAAAGAACAATTGAAGGAATTGGGTGTGTCTAATTTTTTTTATTTTTATTTTTTAAATTAGATTTATATGCCGCCCTTCTCCGGAGACTCAGGGAGGCTTACAATGCGTTAAGCAATAGCCTTCATACTTTTGTATATTTATACAAAGTCAGCTTATTGCTCCCACAAACTGGGTCCTCATTTCACCTACCTTAGAAAGGATGGAAGGCTGAGTCAACCTTGAGCCTGGGGAGATTCGAACATGCAATAATTGCAGACAACTGAATGTTAATAACAGGCTTTTTTAGTCTGTTGAGCTATCCAGGCTCCTAATTTAATGAAAAGAAGGACCAGGGGCGACATGATAGCCGTCTTCCAGTATTTGAGGGACTGCCACAAAGAAGAGGGGGACAATCTATTCTCCAAAGCACCTGAAGCAATGGATGGAAAGTAATCGAGAGATCCAACCTAGAATTAAAGAGGAACTTCCTAAGGGTGAGGAGAATTAATCTGTGGAACTGCTTGCCTCCAGAAGTTGTGGGTGCTCCATCACTGGAGGTTTTTAAGAAGAGACTGGACAGCCACATGTCTGAAATGGTGTAGGGCAGTGATGGCTAATCTTTTTGCCGTCGTGTGCCAAAAGCAGGGGGAGCAGGGGGGTGTTGCGTGTGTGTGTGTGCCCCATAATTCAATGCCCCACCCGCGCTCCCCCAGCTTTTGGCACGTGATGGCAAAAAGGTTATCGGTGGGCCCAGCAGGCCTGTTTTTTGCCCTGAGGCTTTCTTGGAGCCTGGGGAGGGTGAAAACAGCCTTCCCCACCCAGCCTGGAGGCCGGAAACGGCCCATTTCCTGACTTCCGGTGGGCCTGGAAGGCCCGAAAATCAGCTGGCCAGCGCGCGCATGTGCACTGGAGCTGAGCTAGGGCAATGCTCGCGTGCCCACAGATACGGCTCCACGTGCCACCTGTGGCACGCGTGCCATAGGTTCGCCATCACGGGTATAGGGTCTCCTGCTTGAGCGGCGGGTTAGACTAGAAGACCTCCAAGGTCCCTTCCAATTCTTTTTATTTGTCTGGTGGACTATTGTTTTTCAATGGCATTCATCTAAATCTGAAGACCTCCGGATGATTTAAACTAAAGCAGGGATGTCAAACTAAAGGCCTGTGGTCTGGATTGGCCCTCGGGTTGATTAGTTCTGGCCGGTGGGGCTGCCCCGGAAACAGCAAAGGACTGGCCCGCGGTGCCTCTGGCAGCGAAAACAGAGCTTGGGGCGGGGGCACACGAGGAGGAGGTAAGCGCAGCCGGGCACCCCCTCAGGGAAGCGGGGCTGGGCTGTGGGGGTCCCATTGCCTTGGGAGCTCAAAGGCCAGGCCGGGTGCTTGCCCCCTCCTGCCTAGGGCTCTGGACGGCCTGCACCGCCATCCAAGGATCCTCCGCATGGCCTAAGAGGCATGGCGAAGCTCTTCTGGAGTACAAGGGATTGGCCCTGTCCCTGATTTCACCTTCCTCTACTGGAGACAATGGACCCGTCCCAGGCCACCACAGGCGCCCCTCCCCGACATGAGTGACGTCATGCCGACCACACCCATCCTGCCCACACCCACCATTGCCCCCCCCCCTCCGGAGGTCAAACACAACCCTGATGCGGCCCTCAATGAAATCGAGTTTGACACCCCCGAACTAGAGCTACCATCATTCCCAGCCACACAGCAGCCTCGGTGGTGCAGCGGACTAGAGTGCTGTTAAGTGCTAGCACTTAGCTGCCAGCTGCCTGCAATTAGTGCAAGTTCGAATCTCACCAGGCTCAAGGTTGACTCAGCCTTCCATCCTTCCGAGGTAGGTAAATTGAGGACCCGGATTGTGGGGGCAATAAGCCAAATTTGTATAGAACAAGACCGCTGGGGGGGGGGGGGGCGAAAGCCCTAATAAGCAGGTATATACAAAAAAGTATGCAGGCTATTGCTATAATGCAGTGTTTCCCAAACTTTTGACATATGTGTACCCTTTCTATAATTTTCGTAACGCTGAGTACCCCTCATAAAAAACATATGCTTTAATAAAAATCAAAATATATTTATTTTTTCTTTTTTTGGTACATACACAAAATAAACGAAAGTTATATTATAAAGAACATTTATTTGATTCAATGAGAAGGATGAAATTGTTTATGTTGAGATGACAGATCACGGTGCAGTGGATATTCCCATGTGATCCCCACCAAACTCCGGTGCAACGCGTACCCCCACCAAACTCTTCCCATACCCCTGGGGGTACGCGTACCACACTTTGGGAAACACTGCTATAATGCATTGTAAGCCGACCTGAGTCTACGGAGAAGGGCGGCATATAAATTGGACTAATAAAATAAATAAATGATAGGAACTGTGGTGCAATGTATTTATTTGGACCAGTTAATCTTTCTCAGCCCAACCCACCTCACAGGATTGTGGTTGTGGGGAAAATAGAAGGATGAAGGTGGATTGCTGCCTTTTGAGTTACACGTAAATATAATAAAGGCGAGGGTGCTCGCCCTCGTCTTACGACCCCAATTGGAGTCCAACACTTCTGTTGTTAAGTGAGACATTCGTTAAGTGAGTTTCCCCCCCCCCCATTTTACAACCTTTTTTTTTTGCCAGAGTTGTTCAGTGAACCACTGCAGTTGTTAAGATAGCCACACGGTTGTTAAGTGAATCTGGCTTCCCCCGTTGACTTTATTTATTTATTTATTTATTTATTTTGACATATTTATATGCTGCCCTTCTCCCGTAGGGCTCGTGGCGGCTCACAACAATAGAAAAACCCGACAATAAGTAAAAATTAAATAGTATTAAAACCAAATTAAAAATCCCCAGATACCCAAATTAAAATCCGCTGCAGATCAGGGAAGTTAATGGAAGAACCATGTCTTTAGGTCGGCGCAGAAGGTGCGGAAGTCGGGGGCCGTCCGGAGCTCGGTGGGCAACCCATTCCAGAGGGTCGGGCTTTGCTGGTCAGACGGTCGCAAAAGGGGATCATGTGACCCCGGGACACTGCGACCGTCATAAATATGAACCGGCTGCCAAGCGGCTGAATTTGATCATGTGATCATGAGGATGCTGCCAAGTGTAAAAAAATGGTCATAAGTCACTTTTTTCAGTGCCGCTGCAACTTTGAACGGTCACTAAATGAACTGTTGTAAGTTGAGGACTACCCAAGCTCATGGGTCTTTTAGGAAAATCTTTGTGAGGAAGATGCCTTCAACCTGTAGGCAGGAGCGCATGTGTTGTAATGCGTTATTCCCACGGGATTTACTGATTAGTAAATTGCGGATGTGCCCTCATTAGAGACTGCTTGTTAGCTTGGGAAAAGAATCTACTAAATGCCAGAAATGGAGGACAGAACCAATTCAAAATCCTCCACCAGTGGTTTAACGCGCCTACAGGGAGTCCTCGATTTACGACAGTTCATTTAGTGACGGTTCCAAATTCACAACGGCACTGAAAACACAGACTTGCGACCGTTTTTCACAGTTACGACCTTTGCAGCA
Organism: Pantherophis guttatus; assembly: GCF_059756535.1. Lineage (NCBI taxonomy): Eukaryota > Metazoa > Chordata > Lepidosauria > Squamata > Colubridae > Pantherophis > Pantherophis guttatus. The sequence goes on from NC_142063.1 coordinate 12,549,119, forward strand.
TCCCCGTTGGTTACGTGTTCGAAATTCAGGCGCTTGGCAACTGGTTCCTACTTATGACCGTTGCGGAGTCCCATAATCACGCGATCACCCTTTTGCGACCTTCTGACAAGCAAAGTCAATGGGGAAGCCGGATTCACTTAACGACTTATCCACCGCAGTGATTCGCTTAACGACTCTGGCAGGAAAGGTCGTAAAACGGGGCAAAGCCCACTTGACAAACTGCCTCACCTGACCACAGAAATTTTGCCCTGAATTGTGGTCGTAAATCGAGGACCGCCTGTACGCATATACATTTTGCCTTCCAATTTCTTTTGAATGGCAGCAAAGGCGATAGATGCCCAGAAACAGAGAATTTGGATGCCAATTCCTAGAAATCTTAAATAACCTTTTCAGATCGGTGCCAAAAAGAATTTTAAAAGCTGGCTCAGTTATTGTGGAGCGTAAAAGAAATCCGGAGCCAGAGCAGTTCAAATGAATGCAGGGTTATTGCATGCTAACAACTCTCTATAAGAATCTGAACTAATGACGGTCGAAGCAAATTGGGGATAGATAAGGGTCAAGGGAATTCAAGTTCTCCTATACGACACCAGCTGATCCTATACAGGTAGTCCTCGACATACAACAGTTCGTTTAGTGACCATTTAAAGTTGCAAGGGCACTGAAAAAAAAGTGATTTATGACCTTTTTTCAGAGTTACGACCTTTGCAGCATCCTCGTGGTCGTGCCTCAGTTGTTAAGTGAATCACAGCAGTGGATAAGTTAGTAACCCGGCTGTTAAGTGAATCTGCCTTCCCCCCCTTGACTTTGCTTGTCAGAAGGTCGCAAAAGGGGATGACCTCAGGACACAGCAACCGTCATAAATAGGAGTCAGTTGCCAACTGTCTGAATTCTGATGACATGACCACCACGACGAAACGCAATTAGTTCATATTTAGGACGGTTGGTGTGTCCTGAGGTCATGCGATCGCGTTTTGCGACCTTCTGACAAGCAAAGTCAAGGGGGAAGCCGGATTCACGTAATAACTGGGTTACTAACTTATGAACCGTGGTGGTTCACTTAACAACCGAGGCAAGAAAGTTCATAAAATGCGGCAAAACTCACTTAACAGATGTGTCACTTAAGCACAGAAAGTTTGGGCTCAATTGTGGTTGTAGGCCGAGGACTGCTTATATTCAAATGATAGAAGATGTCCAACTAAGGTAAAGGTAAAGGTTCCCCTCGCACATATGTTCTAGTCGTTCCCGACTCTAGGGGGCGGTGCTCATTTATGTTTCAAAGCCGAAGAGCCAGCACTGTCCAAAGACGTCTCCATGGTCATGTGGCTGACATGACTCAACACCAAAGGCGCACGGAACACTGTTACCTTCCCACCAAAGGTGGTCCCTATTTTTCTACTTGCCTTTTTTACGTGCTTTCGAACTGCTAGGTTGGCAGATGCTGGGACAAGTAATGGGAGCTCACCCTGTTACGCGGCACCAGGGATTCGAACTGCTGAACTGCTGACCTTTAGATCGACAAGCTCCGCGTCTTAGCCACTGAGCCACCACGTTGAATAGCTGCCCCCTAATGCACCCTTCTGAAGTCAGAGCTGTATTCCCCATACTGGCTGGGGAATTCTGGGAGTTGAAGCCCACCCGTCTTAAAGTTGCTGAAAGTTGGATACCTCCTGCTCTAAAGCTACTATTCTCTCAATGAGAATGAATTCTTTTTAAAACAGAAATAGGTGTTTTATTTTATTTTATTTATTTATTTATTTATTATTCTAATTTCTATACCGCCCTTCTCCTTTCGGACTCAGGGCGGTGAACAGCCAAAATAAAAACATTTATACATAAGTACGATTAAAAATAGATTTAAAATAATTAAATTTGGCCCATAGTTTAAAATTTATCAATTTAAAATCCATATCAAAATTTAAAACCAACCATAAAATCATAAAATCAAGAGAGACCGGCTAACTGAAAGAGATGAGTTTTTAGGGCCCGACAAAAAGTCCGGAGGTCGGAGATCACTCGTATCTCTGGGGGTAGATTGTTCCAAAGGGTAGGTGCCACCACAGAGAAGGCTCTCCTACTGGGGGTCGCCAGCCGGCATTGTCTGGCCGACGGCACCCTGAGGAGGCCCTCTCTGTGGGAGCGAACCGGCCGGTGGGAGGCTATTGGTGGCAGAAGGCGGTCCCGTAAGTACCCTGGCCCTAAGCCATGGAGCACTTTAAAGGTGATCACCAACACCTTGAAGCGCACCCGGAAGTCCACCGGAAGCCAATGCAGCTCGCGCAGGAGAGGAGTCACATGGGAGCGCCCAGTCGCTCCCATAATCTCCCGCGCGGCCGCATTCTGCACCAGTTGGAGCCTCCGGGTGTACCCCAAGGGGAGCCCCATGTAGAGAGCGTTACAATAGTCCAGACAAAAGGTGACGAGTGCTTGAGTGACTGTGCATAGGGTTTTGACTGCAGATTCTTACACCCTCATCCATTCCTGATTAAAATCCCTTTCTCGCCACCGCGTCCCTCTAATGTCTTAGTAGGTGGTAGCAACTAGCCAGCTGACCTTGCCTGGGGTTACAAGCTAATCAAGAGTTAGGCCTAGTCATACTTGGATGGGAGACCACTGAGAAATACAAGGCGTCAGTAGGTAGTCCTCAAGTTACAATAGTTCTTTAGTGACGGTTCAAAGCTACAAGGGCATGGAAAAAAGTGAGTTGTGACCGTTTGTCACAATTACAACCATTGCAGCATCCCCATAGTCATGTGATCAAAACTCAGATGCTTGGCACCGGACTCGTATTTATGACGGTTGCATTGCCCTGGGGTCACGTGATCCCCTTTTGCGACCCTCTGACAAGCAAAATCATTGGGGAAGCCCAATTCACTTAACAACCGTGTTACTAACTTAACAATTGCAGTGGTTCACTTACCGACTCAGGCAAGAAATGTCGTAAAACGGGGCAAAAATCCTTTAACAACTGTCTGTTTTAGCAACAGGAACTTTGGGCTCAATTTGTGGTCGTAAGATGAGGATTACCTGTATTAAGAAGAGACTGGATGTCTTCTAACAAAAATGCTATACTCAAATCCTAAAGATTCGCTATTTTAGAATAGAATAATAGAGTTGGAAGGGACCATGGAGGTCTTCTAGTCCAACCCCCTGCTTAGGCAGGAAACCCTACACCACTTCAGACAAATGATTATCCAATCTCTTCTTAAAAACTTCCAGTGTTGGAGCATTCACAACTTCTGGAGGCAAGTTGTTCCACTGGTTAATTGTTCTAAATGTCAGGACATTTCTGCTTAGTTCTAGGTTGCTTCTCTCCTTGATTTGTTTGCTTCTTGTCCTGCCCTCAGGGGCTTTGGAGAATAGCTTGACTCCCTCTTCTTTGTGGCAGCCCCTCAGATATTGGAAGACTGCTATCACGTCTCCCCTGGTCCTTCTCTTCATTAAACTAGACATACCCAATTCCTGCAACCGTTCTTCATATGTTTTAGCCTCCAGTCCCCTAATCATCTTGGTTGCTCTTCTCTGCACTCTTTCTAGAGTCTAGTTTTTGACCATGTTACTAATGAAGAAGTGCTCCAAAACAGTTTCTCTTGCAAATTCTAGGTAGTCCTCAACTTATGACCACAATTGAGCCCAGAATTTTTGCATGGTGGCCGAATCACCGCGGGACAACTGTGTCAAGAAAGGTCTAAAGTGGGGCAAAATTCACTTAACAAATGTCTCACATAGCAATAGAAAATTTGGGTTCCATTGTGATCGTAAGTCGAGGACTAGCTGGGGTGCTGTTGGAGATGGCAATGGCAACCAGTTTCCACACTGTTGACAAGAAGAAGAAAAATACAAGGGTACCCACAGCCTCAACAGCAACTGAACTTTACTTTACTTGTAAAGAAAATAATACGGTAGCATCGCTCTATATATCAAAGAGACCATAATATCAAACAAATCCATAAATCTCAAAAGGGATCAAATTCTTCACAGAATAAATAGGAGTGGCAATACCTCATAATGATTTATTATCAGGGACGTGTGACTGTAACCAAAACACCTTTATATGCGGAAGGAAACTAGGGAAGTATCCAAAGGAGGAAATGACACGGTCATGGGTGACTAGTTACAGATAGTACTCGACTTACGACCACAACTTAGCCCCAATTATTTTGTTTAATGAGACATTTGTTAAGTGTACTCCAGTAATATTGTACTGCAAACTAGGGCATACAAAACCTTTGCTAGACCAATTCTCAAATAAAGCTCATCTGCCTGGAACCCACACTGCATATCGGACATTAATACAATTGAGTGAGTCCAGAGATATTTCACGAGAAGAGTCCTCCACTCCTCCGCTCGCAACAGAATACCTTATGCCACCAGACTTGAAATTTTGGGCTTAGACAACTTAGAACTACGCCGCCTTCGGTCCAACCTAAGCGTAGTACACAAAATTATCTGCTACAACGTCCTACCTGTCAAGGACTACTTCAGCTTCAACCGCAATAATACATGAGCACACTATAGATACAAACTCAAGGCAAACCGCTCCAAACTCGATTGCAGGAAATACGACTTCAGCAACAGAGCGGTCAATGCCTGGAATGCACTACCTGCCTCTGTGGTCTCTTCCCCAAACACCCATAATTTTAATCTTAGACTGTCTACTGTTATTATTATTATTATTATTATTATTAATTTAATTTATATACCGCCCTTCTCCCAGAGGGACTCAGGGCGGTGTACAGCCAACTTAAAACACACAAATATAAAATTTAAAAGCAATGTTAAAAGATATTAAATATTTTGGCCCACATCAGATTAAAATGAAACTACCCCATTAAAACATTTAAAATTACGAATTAACAATTAAAATTAAAAAAATTGAAAAATTTGAAAAATTAGGCCAGCCCGGCTCGATGAAATAAAAGCATCTTGAGGTCCCGGCGGAAGGTGCGCAAGTCGGGAATCCTCCGTATCTTGGGGGGGCAATTCGTTCCAGAGGGCAGGAGCCCCCACAGAGAAGGCTCTCCCCCTGGGGGTTGCCAGCCGACATTGCTTGGCCGACGGCACTCGGAGGAGCCCCTCTCTGTGGGAGCGAATTGGCCAGTGGGAGGCTATTGGTAACAGTAGGCGGTCTTGTAAATACCCAGGTCCTAAGCCATGGAGCGCTCTAAAGGTGGTAACCAATACCTTGAATTGCACCCGGAGGACCACCGGGAGCCAGTGCAGCTCGCGCAGGAGAGATGTTACATGGGAGCGCCATGACGCTCCCATAACCACCCGCGCGGCCGCATTCTGGACCAGTTGGAGCCTCCGGGTGCTCTTCAAGGGGAGCCCCATGTAGAGAGCATTACAATAGACCTCACCCCATTCCTAAGAGGTCTGTAGGGGGCATGCATAAGTGCACCAGCATGCTTACCGTCCCTGTCCTACTGTCCCCATTTATTCGTATCTATTTCTTGTATTCATAATCATGTTTATACTTATTTATTTATCTTATACGTGTTTGACAAATAAATAAATAAATAAAAATAAAAGCTTCAAGGTGTTGGTTATCACCTTTAAAGCGCTCCATGGCATAGGGCCTAGCTATCTGCGAGACCGCCTGCTGCTACCGACGACCTCCCAGCGACCCGTGCGCTCCCACAGAGAGGGCCTCCTCGGGGTGCCATCAGCCAAACAATGTAGGCTGGTGACCCCCAGGGGGAGGGCCTTCTCTGTGGGGGCACCTACCCTCTGGAATCAGCTGCCCCCGAGATAAGGAGAATCCAAGACCTCGGTGCCTTCCGCCGTGCCCTTAAAACCCATTTTTTCCAGCAAGCCAGGCTGGTTTAGGAAGAAATTTTTACATTTTTAAAATGTTTTAATTAGTTTGTGATTTTTAAATTTTTGGGCCAAATTTATATATATTTTAATTGTTTTTAATATTTGTATTTCATGTTCTTAATTCTGGCTGTGCACCGCCCTGAGTCCTCAGGGAGAAGGGCGGTATATAAATTGAAAAATAAAATAAAATAAATAAAAATAAAAGTGAAACTTCCCCATTTTATTATATTTATTAAGTGAATCACTTGCAGTTCTTTAAGTTAGTAACACGGTTGTCAATCCTGAAGTGTACCTGGCTGAGGCCATCTTGGAAGTTTCAGGGTTGCCACAAAGCAGAAGAAGGGACCAGTGGGAGGGGGGGAATAGCTAGATGGGGTTTTGTAGCCAAAACAAAAAAATAAGTTTCCTGTGGGAACCAAGGACATTCTCACCGGCGGCTGGCCAGAGGAGGAGTGAAGTAACCAAGCAACCAGCCAGCACCTTGATTGGACAGTATGACCAGTGACCTGGAGGGAAAGGGGGAACTTTTACTTTTTAATTAAGTGAACGCTGCGGGAACTTTCAGAGTCGGCTTTCACCAGTTGTGTCAATAGGATGTATCCAATAAATTGTTTTTAAGGAATCTACCTGCATCAGAGTTCTGCTTTCTATGGGTGCATTACTTGGACAACGATTGTTAAGTGATTCCCCGTTTTAATACATTTGTTAAGTGAATCACTGCAGTTCTTAAGTTAGTCACACGGCTGTTAAGTGAATCTGGCTTCCCCATTGGCTTTGCTTGTCAGGTCGTCGCAAAAGGGGATCACATGACCCCGGGACATTGCAACCGTCATAAATATGAATCGGTTGCCAAGCATCTGAATTTTGATCACATGATCACAGGAATACTGCAACGATTGTAAGTATGAAAAATGGACATAAGTGACTTTTTTCACTGCTGTTGTAACTTCGAACGGCCACCGAACGAACCGTTGTAAGTCAAGGAGTAACTCTATATGTTCAAGGATGGGATGAATCCACATTCCACTCACGAGACAGAAGTAAGTACCAGTTTTACAGAGTTGAAGCCTTAAATCTCGCCTGAGAGACCCAGGTGTCACTGATCCAACTGGAAGTGTTGACACAGAGCCAACCGGATTCAATTTATGCACAAGTGGAAATTTATTTTTCAGGAAGCCCAATCCGCTCCCATCCCTTCTAGGCAGGAGTAGAAAGCTCCCGAAATTGAGGGGACTGCTTTAAAAGCAGTTGAAAAGGAAAGTTGAAGGGATCAAATCACTTCAGGATGCTTGAGGGTGGGGGGGGGGGGAGGTGTTCCTGAAAAAAATCACATTCATAGACCATTTACTGCAGGTCAAGTAAGGTACTTGAGTTCAAGAGCTCTCTCCAAAATGATTAATTAGCATTGTCAAAGAAGCTATTAGAGAAAATGGAAAAGTTGCCAAAATGAACAAGAAAGGAAGGAAGGAAGGAAGGAAGGAAGGAAGGAAGGAAGGAAGGAAGGAAGGAAAGGAAAGGAAAGGAAAGGAAAGGAAGGAAGGAAGGAAGGAAGGAAGGAAGGAAGAAAGAAAGAAAGAAAGAAAGAAAGAAAGAAAGAAAGAATCCATACGTGTGCTAAACAAAAAATCCAAAAATCTAAACTAATAATGAGGGGGAGGAATTATTATTATTTTTTTTAGCAACCTCAAGCACTAATACTGTATAAGGATAATTATCCAGCATGGTGGAAAGCATTTACTAAGACAAAATGATAAAGTCTATGCAAAGGCAATTCTTCTTTTTAAAAAAAAACAAAAAACACCACCACCAACAACCACGGAATAAACATATCTTCCCAATGAAACTCAGGAACAGGAAGTGTTTATGAATCAATAAAAACAAAAGAAGAAATAGAACGTTCTTGCACCCAAAGGTGCTTTTTCAAAAGCCAACTGGACTTCTTGGATGAGAAGCAAAATGTTCTCAAAGAAAAATAAAAACCCAAAGGAAGTCCAGTTGCCTTTTGGAAAAACACATTTGGGACAACTGTGACCCGGATGACTGAGAATCTCCATAGACAATACAGAACCTTCTTACAATACTGTACAGCAACCCAAAACAGTGAAGTCTGCAGTTAAACATATTTAAAACGGATGCTTTTCAACTTGTTCATAAATTGCCTAAGTTGAGGGGATTCATTGGCTGATGGCACCCAGTTATTTATGAAAGTTAAAAGAAGTTAATTTGATGAACATTGGAATGAAATAGCTTAGCTTCAAAGAGACCTTAACAGGAACCGTGCTAATAGTAATCAGACTGGATGGGAATATTGGAAAGGGGATAAAGGGCTTCATGAAAATATCAACGGGAAACCTGCTTTTAAAAAGGCCTATTGTACAAATCGGATCACTGGGAAAAAAAAAGAACGACCAGGAAAGGACCAATATATTACCGTAACCTACTCTGTATGGGGATGTCTTGGAAAAAAGATTCAGGTGCTTTCATTGGTCGAAAATGCAACAGCTTGTCTTGCTAAACAAAAATACAGGCTTAGTAGCTATATTACACCTAAAGATGCTACGTTGGTTTTAAAAGAGTCCAGTCTCTCATCCAATTCAAAATATAAATGCTGGTAAAAAATATAAACATGTGCCTTTGAGTCAGTCTTTCTGGTAGCTACCTGAACCAGCCCATGAACTGTAACCATTAACTTTAAAGCCAGTATATGGTTTGGTGCCTGAAAAATTGCAAGAAGATTATTTCCCACCCAGGTTTGACCTGTCCTATACAGGGGGAGGGGGCATGCTGAAGTATCTCACTCCTTGTGCTTCCCTGGTATATCAATAGGTGGTTAGTAAGAGGATCAAGAGAGACAGCCTGGTATAGTGGTAATGCCTGGGAATTCTAGTCCTGCCTCAGGAATGAAAGTCAATAGGATGACTTTGGTCCAATCACCAGGAGACTGTGACTTCTAGTCCTGCCTTAGGCATGAAAGCTGGCAGGGTAATTTTGAGCCAATCACCAGGAGCCTGTGAGTTGTAGTCCTGCCTTAGGAATAAGAGGCAGCTGGGTGACATTGGTCCAATCACCAAGAGACTGAGAGTGTATTTATTATTTATTACAGTAGTTCCCAACCTGTGGTCCGTGCACCACTGGGGGAGGCCCCCGATGTCATCACAAGGGGCCCCGTGAAGGCTTTAAGAAATGTTGATTTAAATCTTGAGTTAAACCTTGGGGGTGCGTGGCCATGGTCCGGGGCCACAAAAGGTATTTAAAGGTCCGTGGTGAAGAAAAGGTTGATTTATCTGATTTATCACATTTCTATAAATACATAAATACATGATAAATAAAAATAATAAAGCCTTCTTGGTTACTTTGGGCCAGAGTAACTGGGGACTGAGAGTTCTAGTTCTGCCTTGGATACGAAGCCAGCTTGGTGACCTTGGGCCAGTCACTTTGTCTCAACCCTAGGAAGGAGGCAATGGCAAACCACTTCTGAAAAGCCTTGCCAAGAAAACTGCAGGGACTTGACCAGGCGCCTCCAACAACCTGACACTACTGAAGGGAAGCAAAAAAAAACAAAAAACCCCCACCAAAAATTGAGTCAAGAATCACATCCTAACAAACCTAAATAGAGCGGCTACAGTAAATATATCTAGTTATCCAAACTAATGCCAAGCCCCTAGCAGCTAATCATCATGAAGAAATTGAGACTGTCAAAAGAGACTTTTAAATCAAATTTAATTGGAAGGGGGTGGGGGTTAGGTTACAAAGTCTTGGCCTCTTGATAAGTTTACTTTAGCACTCCATTTATCTGCAAGTTCTCTGGAGCCAGTGCTTGGATTCCTCAATCCTCTTGATGACCATCTACAGTGGTTATCCATTTTCTTGATAAAGGATGTATACAGATGTTTTCAACCAGCGTTTTCCCAGGTAATTTCTTCAACAAGGCATTGTTCTAATGTTAAGGTTCTACATTTAGGCAAGAAAAACCAAATGCACGGCTACAGTATATGTGGTACCTGACTCAATAGGTAGTAGTAACTGTGAGAGAGTCCTAGTGGACAATCACTTAAAAATGAGCCAGCCGTGTGCTGCAGCTGCCAAAAAAGCCAACACAGTTCTAGGCTGCATCAACAGAGAGATAGAATCAAGATCACACAAAGTGTTAGTACCACTTTATAATGCTTTTGTAAGGCCACACTTGGAATACTGCATTCAGTTTTGGTCGCCATGATGTAAAAAAAGATGTGGAGACTCTAGAAAGAGTGCAAAGAAGAGCAACAAAGATGATTAGGGGATTGGAGGCTAAAACATATGAAGAATAGTTGCTGGAATTGAGTATGTCTAGTTTAATGAAAAGAAGGACTAGGGGTGACAAGATAGCAGTGTTCCGGTATCTCAGAGGTTGCCACAAAAAAGAGGGGGACAATCTATTCTCCAAAGCACCTGATTAGATTTGGTTTCATATAGAAACAGATGAAATATATAACATGATAGCAGTGTTCCAATATTTGAGGGGCTGCCACAAAGAAGAGGGGCTTTGACTTATTCTCCAAAGCACCTGAAGGCAGGACAAGAAGCAACGGGTGGAAACTAATCAAGGAGAGAAGCAACCTAAAACTAAGGAGAAACTTCCTGACAAATCTGATGGCTAGAGAACATAGGAAATACAGGTGAGTCCTTCCTTTTCTCAAAAGTGCCTCCAATCCCCTGAGTTACTGTATAATAATTCACAACTAAAAAATAAATAAATCACCCTCTGCTTTTTGCTACCCAAATGAAAGAAGCCAATATTTCAGAAATTCTATTACACAACAAATTACAGACAGGAAGACTTCATAATATTATTAACCACACTTTTATATTGCTGGAGTATAAACCTTACATTTATAAAGCACCTAAGGGTACGCTTGATGCGTTATTACTCGGTAATTCTGCATGGTTAAAAGTCTTTGAGGCTTACAAGGAAAATACAGATGAACCAAACATGGGAGTTAGACTCTGAATTTAGAGGCAAGACTTTAAATTTTACTGGACAACCCTTTGGTGCAAATCAGATGGAAAGTATGACTTGGCTACCTCGCCACTCGTTTGCATGCTTCAGAGCAACCTGGAATTATGGAGAAACTTCCTAACAGTGAGAACAATTAACCAGTGTATCAGCTTGCCTGCAGAAGTTGTGGGTGCTTCATCACTGGAGGTTTTTAAGAAGAAACTGGACAGTCATTTCTCTGAAACACCCTAGGGTCTCCTGCTTGAGCAGGGGGTTGGACTAGAAGACCTTCAAGATCCCTTCCAGTTCTATTCTGATTAATAATCAAGGAAGAACAGGAACATTAGGAATTCTTCTAACAGTATTAAGTCGTAGCAGACATCCATATCTTAATGCATATTTTAGTTAAACCTTGGAGCTCACAGCTGCTAACTAAACTCAAGGATTTTGTCCTTGAGAAGATAGTTCAGCTATTGGGGGGGGGGGAACCCAAATAAATTACTCCTTATCCCAGTTTTCAGACTGCACCCAGAAGTGCTCCAAGCAAAGAAACTTATGCCATTGGTTTGAGCTCCGAGCTTGGCAATTTGTCAGCGACGATGTCTCCTCGAATGGTGGCGAAACGTTTGCAGCCAAATTGCCAAGCTCGGAGCTCAAACCAACAGCCTAGCTACCAACCCAAGCTACTAATAGTCAAACACATTTCAAAGAAACTTATTCTGGATCTTCCAAACTATATTTCGGACAACTGTGTGAACACTATCATTGAGTCCGATAGCGATCTACATGTTGTTCGCCGTGAATTCTCCGTAGAATCTGGTATGGTTGACCACAAAATGTGAATAACTTTAAGGGGAAGTAGTCTACTTCAGAAAGCTGTGCTGTTTTAAAAATTTTGTTGACTTCCATTAATCTAGAAGGGTGCTTGATCATTGTCACCACTGAACATCTAAAATTGGCAGCAAAAACGAACTAAAGATTATTTCCAATTTTTGGAACTTCTTTTCAAGGGAAGACCAAGCTAAATCCATTTTTGTTATTCTTTCCCCCGTTTTAATCTCTTTATTGAAAAGAAATCAGACAAGTTTTGGCAGCTCAACCTGACTTTTTTAAAAAAAACTGAAACACATTTTAATCAGTGTTTATTTATTTTTGGTGCTGTCCTATTTTAAACAGATTTTGTCTGCATGTATATAAAATATAAAACCTATTTTACTCGTTATTTTATTACCGTGGGCTTCCTGAGCATTGCATTTGATGGAAAAAGAGCATACATTTAATATAAATAAGTAAAATCAAGGAGGCATTGAGAAGCCCGAGGATGGTTCTCAAAGTCTATTTTCCTATTCAGAGCTGTCTCAAAAACGGCAGCTGCTTCCTTAAACAAATTACCAACATCGGGTCAGCAATGGATAATATTGAAAAAGCAGAGTTGGGAGTGGGGACAAAATAGGCAGCGATACTCTACTTCATATCCTCAATTTCATGCCTCCAGAAGTGCTGGACATCACCTTTCATCATTCAACAGGCAATTTCAGCAATGCCCCTTGAGAATTCTATGAGTTCAACACACCTCGGAACCAAGTTGCGGAAAAATGTGTTCTAGAATGAGGTCATACTTCATGAGACACCAAGACCTGATGCCTCTGGTTTCCTTGGGGACATCAAATTTCAGTCGAAAACTGATAATTTAAATCAGGATTTGATATATTCGCCCTAAGACGCTAACCCAAACAAAAGGCAGCACAAGAGTGTTTCAAATAAAATAAATAAAATGATTATCCGCCCACAGTACCGCTTCACAGTCACAATCCAATTTCACAGTCCATACAGAACCTGACAGCTGTGAACATGTGAATTTCCCCCCTTAAATTGGCACACCGATCTTTCTTCTTTATAGCCTAGAGGTTACACGCATTAACATCTGGAACAAGGATAGACTTATTCATTATTTATTTATTTTAAATATTCCTAGTTTCCCATCTACCTAGGAGGACTAGGGGTGACATGATAGCAGTCTTCCGATATCTCAGGGGTTGCCACAAAGAAGAGGGAGTCAAGCTATTCTCCAAAGCACCTGAGGGTAGGACAAGAAGCAACGGATGGAAACTAACCAGGGAGAAAAGCAACCTAGAACTAAGGAGAAATTTCCTGACAGTGAGAACAATTAACCAGTGGAACGACTGGCCTCCAGAAGTTGTGGATGCTCCAACACTGGAAGTTTTTAAGGAGAGATTGGACAACCATTTGTCTGAAATAGTATAGGGTTTGCTGCTTTGAGCAGGCATTTGGTCCCTTCCAACTCTTTGTTATTCTGTTAGCCACGCTCATGGAAATTATAATTTAAAATGCAATAAAAACACAAAAAGCAATAAAAAGGTATACATACTAAAATATAAACCAGCAACCATGAATAATGTTGTTTTACCATTCTGACATTTCAAAAGTCAAAATGTTGAGGGGTTTCAGGATTAAGTCATGAATTGACTCCATAAAGTAATTGATGTCTATTTTTGGTACCATGCAGAAGCTGGAAGAAAGTTGGGATGGTTTAAGAAACAGCAGAGAGGTATTGCTGCACTTGTGTGAGATCTAAAATCTTTCCTCCAAACCATCCTTGAAGTATACACATATTTAATTGACAACATCTGAAATAAAATAACTACATTTGACACACCCAGAGGTCTATTTCCTATTTTTAAAATTCAGATCCTACACTCCTACATAATCTCACCAAATTCAAAAAAAGCTCAAGGTAAAGACTAAAACATTAATGAACAATCTCATCGAAGGAGCAACTGGAAGGAACTAGAAGACCTCCAAGGTCCCTTCTGACTTTGTTATTCTGTTAAGTTAGATGCACAAATGTTACAGAAATGAAGACCTCCTTTTCACCAGTTCTCTTTTTCTCTCTCTCGTTTCCAAGTTCTTCTTTTCACATTCCCTCACACAGCTCCTTATCTTCTTGTCCTTCATCTTCAGCCCACCCAAATTCCAGCTGCCTCCACCTTATCTCACTCGTTTCCAATTATTTTTCTTTATTCAAAACCTCTACCAAGGCCATCATGAAGCAGATGTAATCTTTAAAGAATTCCCTTACTTTAACTCCCCAATGGTCTGTGGACATGCATCATCCCCTTTCAGAAAATCACAACTTTTCATTTTGGCCATTGGATGACTCAAGATTTTGGTGTGAGTTTTTTTGGTCTCTTCAAATGGCCAAAAAATCCCCCAAACTGACCCTCTCGAGATCTTTAGATGGGATGTTCAAACCTTCTGCATGTCTCCAATATTTGTCAGATTTAAAGCTTGTTGCTCTCCAAAGCCAGATGTTAGTTTCTAAACAAATACAGCTACATCATCTCTTTCCTTCCAAGTGCAGTCATTTCCACCAAGTGTAACCTTGAACATGGACTACACCAATTTGTCAGCAGCTCCAAGTCCTTCTCCCCAAATATCCTAAATGTATTTTTCCAATATTCCCTACTCTTTTATCATTCCCTGAAACCTGAATCAAGCTTCTTAGAATTTCTGGCTTTTTTCCCCTCAGTGGATACACCATTTCTAGCTCGATTTTCCAAATTTCAGTTGTGCTCCCGTGTCCATAGAAGGTCACCCCTTCCTCCATTTTGCAAATTCAAAACATAACCCTCCAGGTACTTTATATTTATCACGCCAAAACCTTACACCCTTGGAGATGAACTCTCCCAATTAGAAGCATGCCAACCACACCACTTCCCACCTGTACCATTTGACACACAACATTCACATCCATTCCCCGGACTCCTTAATTTTGGGAGCGACTTCATCCTGAGAACACCCCCATTCATTTGTGGCCATCAAGAGGCAAACCTGAAGCGATTCCCATCTCCCCCCAAAAATAACCCCCAACTCTGCAGAAGTGCCCTAACCCCCAATTTTTCTCAAATTCCTTGAAACACAACTGTTTCCCAATGAAACACCCCCAACCCTCAACATTTAAACCCCTGGAAAAAGTCACAAACCGAGCATCCACAAACCCCCTCAAAAGACGTATTTATAAAATAATCCCCTCCCCAAATCTTTGCAAACGCCAAAGAATCCCAGTTGTTTTGCAACACCTGCCCCCTAAATCAATAATCCTGCACCCCCCCATTCTAAGGGCAACCACTCCTGCGGCACACTCCCCCCTGCACCCCAAATCTTCGCAGAGAGCCCCACCTCAGGCCAATCCCTCATCAGCTCCCTGCCCCTCCCCACCCAGAAGGCCTCAGCACTCCCACCTTCAGCTCTGCACCCCCAAATCCTCCTCCTCCTCCTCCGCTCCCCAAGTTTGACCCCCCTCCATCCCCATGGTATGAACCTGCCCATCCTTGCTGAGCGCCCCCCAAAAAGTCCCTCCAGAAGTTTTAGAGACCCTCCCGAAGTCCCCCCACCCTCGGCCACACCTTCCCACCTGCCCTGCCCCCCCCCCATAACTCTGACCCCTTGGAGACTCCTCCGCCCTGCCCCTCCGACCCCTGGCGCTGCACCCCCAGCGAAGTCCCAACTCCTCCATCCTCGCCTCTCCGGCCCGTTCATCCCCCCACCACCACCACACACGGGACCCCCCCCCACCCCACATCCCCCCCCCACCCAGGAACTCTCACCTGCCGCCCTGTAAGTCCCACCTGCTCCCCCCCTCCTCCCCCCAAAAAGCCCCTCGCCTGGCTCCCCACTTCCTGCTACCCCCCAAAAAACCCCCGCAAGCCCCGCCCCCCATAGGGTGCCCCCTTCTCTTCGGAGGGGGGGAGGGGAGGAGGGGGGAGGGGGACTTTCTCCTCCCCCCACCACTCTCTCTCTCTCTCTCTCACACACACACTCACCTCCGCCATAGCCGAGAGTGAGAACGGCGGCGGGGGGGGGGGCTGGGGGAGGCAGGAGAGCCCCGGATGTGGAGGCGCGCGCGGATTGGCTGCCGCGCACGGGAGCGGAGCGGGAGGGGACGGCCGCGCGTGAGAGAGGGAGAGAGGTGGTGGTGGGGGGGGAAAGACTGCGAGGCGGAGAGGGAGGGGGGGGTTCGCGCGCGTGCGGGGGGTCGTCGATGCGGGGGGGGGGGCGACCCGAGTCGCGCGAGGAGGGCTCTGAGGTAAAATGTTTGGGGGGGGGGGAGGAAAGAAGGGCGTGGAAAGCTGAGGGGGGGGGGGAAACGTCGAAGGGCGGCGGAGAGGAAAAGGGGACAGGTGAGGCAGGTGAGGGGCTCGGAGCTCAGGGACAACCTGGAGGGAGCGGGGAGGCAGCGCTGGCGACCCGCTGGGGAGGGAGAGAAACGCGGGCGAAGGGAGAAGCTGAGGTAAAAAAAATAATAATAGGGGGTGGGGGGGAGCGGAGGGAATTGGGGAGAGGAGGACGCCGGGGTGAGGGCGGGCAGTGATGCTAAAGGGGAGAGCTGAGGGGGGCTTCCTGGGGAAGGAAAGGGTGAAGTCGGGGGAGAGGGCTGAGGCAAGTGGAGTGCAAGGAAGTGAACCTGGGTGGGGGGTGGAAAGGGAAAGAATTAGAATTAGAATTAGAATGAATAGAATAGAATAGAATAGAATAGAATAGAATAGAATAAAATAGAATAAATATAGGGAATGGAATGGAATGGAATAGAAAATAGAAATAATAGAAATAGAAATAGAAATAGAACAGAACAGAAAGAATAGAATAAACAGAGTTGGAAGGGACCTTGGAGGTCTTCTAGTCCAACCCCCTGCTTAGGCAGGAGACCCTGTAGTACCACTTCAGACAAACCGTTGTCCAACCTCTGCTTAAAAATTCCCAGTGTTGGAGCATTCACAACTTCTGGAGGCAAGTTGTTCCACTGGTTAATTGTTAAAAAAAAAAAAAGAACGGAGGTAAACCGGTAAAAGAGTTCACATAACATAGAATAACTATGGTGTGAATGAGTTTTAATGTTTTTGATTCTTAGATGTTTTCTATAATGGTTTTAAAAGCATTGTGAGCCGCCCTGAGTCTTCGGAGAGAGGCGGCATACAAATTGAATGAATGAATGAAGGAATGAAGGAATGAATGAATAAATAAACTAGAGTTGGAAGGGACCTTAGAGGTCATCTAGTTAGTCCAAACCTCCTGCTCAAGCAGGAAACCCTAAACCATTTCAGATAACAGATAATCCTCGATTTACGATGGCCCATTTAGCGACCTTTCAAAGTTAACAACTGAAAAAAAGTGACTTGGGACCGTTTTTTCACATGTATGACATGTATTGGGACATCCCCGTGGTCCTGCGATCAAAATTCGGACTCTTGGCAACGGACTCATATTTGTGACAGCTGCGGTGTCTCCGAGAGGTGGGTGGTGGGTGGGATGGTGATCCCCTTTTGCAACCTTCTGACCAGCAAAGTCGATGGGGAAACTAGATTTGGCTGTGTTACTAACGTAACACCTGCAGCGATTCACTTAACAACTATGGCAATAAAAGTCATAAAACGGAGTAAAACTCACTTAGCAAATGTCTCACTTAGCAACAAATTTTGGGCTCAAGTGGGGTCGTAAGTCAAGGACTACCTGTAAATGCCTGTCCAGTCTTTTTTTTAAAAAGCCTCCAGTGATGGAGCACCCACAATTTCTGGAGACAAGTCGTTCCACTGATTAATTGTTCTAACTGTCAGGAAATTTCTCCTTAGTTCTAAATTGGTCCTCTCCTTTCCATCCATTGCTTCTTGTCCTGCCCTCAGGTGCTTTGGAGAATAAGTTGACTCCCTCTTCTTTGTGGCAACCCCTGAGATATTGGAAGACTGATATCATGTCCTCCCTGGTCCTTCTTTTCATTAAACTAGACATATCCAATTCCTACAACTGTTCTTTATATGTTTTAGCCTCCAGCCCCCTAATCATTTCAATCATTTGCTCTTCTCTGCACTCTTTCCAGAGTCTCAGCACCTTTTTTATATTGGGGTGACCAAAACTGGATGCAGTTTTCCAAGTGTCGAAAGGAGACATGGGAGGGCATCCTGGAGCAGGGATAGGTAGCCTATGAGGGTATCAGTCTCTGGGGAAGCTAAAGCGGGAGGAATGGGACTGGGGGAGAAATGTGGGGTGTTAATGTTAGGTGATGTGGGGGGCTAGGAAGATCTGACCATCCTTAGCTCCTGGTGACTTTGGGGTGTGTAGCCATCCTTGCACTTCTTGAGATGGCAAATTTGAGGAAAACTGGGATGGGAATGTAACTAGATTTAAGAATTATTTATATCCTACCCTTATTTTTACAAATAACTTAAAGTGATGAACATATCCAACATATCTTCCTCCTCCTATTTTCTCCACAACAACAATCCTGTGGGGTGAGTTGGGCTGATTGGGAGTGATTGGCCCATTATCACCCAGCCAGTTTTCATGCCTAAGGTGGAACTAGAATTCACAATCAACTGGTAATTGACTCAAAGTCACCCAGCCAACTTTCACACCTAAGGTGGGACTATAACTCACGGTCTCCTGGTGAGTGACCCAAAGACACCGGGCTGGCTTTTGTGGCTAAGGGCAGGACTGGAACTTACCATCTCCTAGTAATTGGCCCAAAATTACCTAGCCAGCTTTCACAGCTAAGGTGGGACTAGAAGTTATAGTCTCCTGCTTTCTAGCCTGGCAGTTTCCTGCTTTCTAGCCTTAACCACTATACCCAACTGACTCTCTTTTTCTTAATAGTCATCCTAAACTTGGATTAACTCAACACTGTTCACATGCAAATGCCCAAAGTAGTAAACCAGGCAGGACTACAACTCACGGGGTCCTGGTTTCCAGCCTGGTGCCTTCACCATTAGACCAAGCTATGCTAAAAATACGGTTAGACAGTTTGTGAGTCCACATATTGCAGGATCTCTAATTTTGCTTCAGCATTTTATGTCACCTGCTCCATCATCTTAAGACAGAGTTTTTCAAATTTAGGAACTTTTAAGATATGTGGAGTTGAATTCCACATATTTTTGGAAAACACTGGCTTATTCCAGAAAGTGGCTTATTTTCCTGGACATCACTTTTTATTTAATAATTTAATTTTTTAATAGTGCCATATTCGAAAGACACTCCCAACAGTTTATACATAAACTAAAATACCACCAACCAATTGTTTAAAAGGTTAAAGCATAAATTAATAGACAAGAGCCACTTGTGCCCAATCCCAATAATAACAGTCACATATCACATCTCATCAGGTCAAGTGGCAACTGAATCTCTAGTGGGAGTCTGCTTCAAATGGAAGGATCTTCAAAAGTGAAAATGCCTTCAACCCCCCAATCCCTTAAATGGATACCTTAAGAATCCCTTCCCAGTATGAGTTTATAGGACAGACTATTTCCATTTGAAGGAGATACTTGGTGGTGGTGGGGTATTTTGAAATTTACCCAGAAACTTACTGATAACCTACGCAGCACCTGCAAATCTGTTTTATTTTGTTATAACAGCTCTCAAGAGGAGAAAGGAATCTGTATTTAGTACCAATTGCAGTTTCAAAGTAGCTTTCAAAGGCAGCCCCATAAATGAACACTGAAATGTAATCCAGTTTTAATGCATAAGAATGTGAATTATTGTGAATACCCAGTGGAGAAAAGAATGGCTATGAGGATTAAATTAAAAAAATAGGCAAATTGTAGGCCACTTAAGAGAAATAATGATAAAGGACAAAATGAAAAGTGAATACCAAAAAAGTAAGTGGAATAGAACATAAGGCAGAATTTTAACAGGCAGGAGAATAAGGAACATCACTGGGCAACATTAAAGTATGTTGAGTGTGCAAAATGTGATGCAGTTCACATGATCAAAGTTGAATGTGGGAAAATTAGTATGTATGATATATGAAAGTAGTCAAAATCCAGATCTATCTATCTATCTGGACCCATACCAGTTGGGCTTCAGGCAGGGGTACAGCACTGAAACGGCATTGGTCGCGTTGGTGGATGATCTCTGGAGGGCTCGGGACAGGGGTTGCTCCTCTGTCCTGGTCCTGTTAGATCTCTCAGCGGCTTTTGATATCATCGACCATGGTATCATGCTGCAGCGGTTGAGGGGGTTGGGAATAGGGGACACCGTTTTGTGGTGGTTCTCCTTCCTCTCCGACTGCTCATTCGTGTTGATGGGGGCAGAGGTTGACTTCGAGGCACCTTGCATGGGGAGTGCCGCAGGGGTCGGTCCTCTCACCCTTTCTGTTCAACATTTATGTGAAGCCGCTGGGTGAGATCATCCGTGGTTTTGGGGTGAGAGTCCATCTGTATGCTGGTGATACTCAGCTGGACATCTCCACCCCAGACCACCCCAACAATGCCCTTGATGTGATGTCTCGCTGCCTGGAGGCCATGCGGGTCTGAATGGGGAGAAATAGGCTCAGACTCAACCTCTCAAGACTGAGTGGCTATGGTTCCCAGCGTCGTGATATAGTCAGCTGGTGCCATCGCTGACTATTGGGGGTGAGTCTTTACCCCCCACAGAGAGGGCTCGCAATCTGGGTGTCCTCCTGGACGCACAACTGTCTTTAGAAGAACATATGATGACCGTGGCCAGGGGGGCTTTTTATCAGGTTCGCCTGATCCACCAGTTGCAGCCCTTTCTGGATCGCAACGCCTTGCGCACAGTCACTCACGCCCTTGTCACCTCCTGACTGGACTACTGCAATGCTCTCTACATGGGACTCCCCTTGAAAAGCACCCGGAGGCTCCAACTGGTCCAGAATGCGGCCGTGCGGGTGGTTATGGGCGCATCTCGTTGTGCCCACGTGACACCCCTCCTGCGCGAGCTGCACTGGCTCCCAGTGGTCTTCCGGGTGCGATTCAAGGTGTTGGTTACCACCTTTAAAGCGCTCCATGGCATTGGACCTGGGTACCTTCGAGACCGTCTTCTGCCACCAGTAGCCTCCCACCGGCCAGTCCGCTCCCACAGAGAGGGTCTCCTCAGGGTGCCATCGGCCAAATTATGTCGGCTGGCGACACCCAGGGGGAGGGCCTTCTCTGTGGGAACCCCTGCCCTTTGGAATGAACTGCCCCAGAAATTCGTAAAATCTCTGATCTCCGTGTATTTCGCTGTGCCCTCAAAACCTTGTTGTTCTGCCAGGCTGGGTTATCAAGGTAAAGATTTTAATTGGTTTTTAAAAATGGGATTTTAAATTTGGGGTTTTAAATTGAGCCTATCATTTAATAATTTTAATTATTTTTAAATTTTGTCTGTCTTTGTGCTTTTAATCAGGCTGTACACCGCCCTGAGTCCTTCGGGAGAAGGGCGGTATAGAAATAAAATAAATAAATAAATAAATAAATAAAAAATAAAATGAGCTAGGGGTTAAAAGAATGTAGTGAAAGAACAGGGACAAGAAATGAATAGTGGAGTAAAGAGTGAAAGAACTGTAAAAATTAACAGGAAAGAGTACAAAGAGGACTAAGTAATGTAAAGGATGAATATCATGACATGATGTTTCCAGGTATCTATAGGCTTTTTTCATCGAGAATCTCATAGAGCCAGACTGCCTGGTATTTTTGTGATTCAATTTATCATCTTTAGTCTATGAGATATTATTTGGGTTCATCCATGGTTTAATTTGGTTATGAATTCACTTATTATATTTTATTTAATGCATAAACCATACAATGCAATATGTGAAATCAGTCGCTGTATTGTGCTGAAAAGGAGCAAGCAATGAAGCAAAAGTTAAGATTCTAAGATTAAAAAATTGGAGATACAGAAATAGTGATAGAAGTATCTGAATGGAAAAGTTTCATTGTCCACACACAATTCAGCAAAATAAGGTATAAAATAATTGAATAAATCATTTCATAATTTACTTTGGAGCAGGGACAGGTAGACTTCAAGCTTATAGAACCTAATTTATTAATAGAGAAAATCCTGAGGTCCTTCAACAAACGGAAAAAATAGTGTAGTTCTAATGGTTCATCAGAGGAATTTGTTTTAAATATAGGTAAATACACTTCTTTTTCACACAAAAATTATTCCCATTTTCTTTATTTCAGCAGCTGGATTCAACAAGTAAAAGACTATTTTGGTAATTTTTATTATATTAGTTGAAATTAATTATTAACAAGTCACATGCTGAGATGGGCAGCACTATAAATTGAATGAATGAATGCATAAATAAATAACATTAAAAACGCTGTTTGATCTACCCGAAATCATCCATCTTCTGCTTATCTTTGGTTTAAAGTTTGCTGTGTTGACTACATTGACTGCATAAGATCATGCCTGCCCGAAGCATACTTTCTGATATATGTCCTTTTCCCCAAACTGTCCATATGTGGTCCCCAGGCTCTCTTACACAATTTGTAGAACTGTCAAAGTGGATGGAACCAAACATTTCGACTCATATTTTTTTGTATTTTATGAATTTGGGAAAGTTAAGGAGCAAAACTGGTTTTCTAAGCTTTATAGATACTAAAAGCATTCTTTCCATCCTTTAAATCCTTCTCTGCACTTCTTCCAAATTGATCGTTGTGCAGTTCACTTTGGAGAGAACAGTTCTAGATAAGTTGCATCAAGCCTAGGGTAGCCTTCAAAAGTTGCACACTTGAACCTAAACTAAGAATTAATGTTATTCAGGAATGAAGGAATGGCACTTGTAAGTTGCTCACAGGTATTTAACTGTCTACTGTTTAAAGTTAATAGAAACAATGTTCTTATTTCTTACCAGTATTACCTGAGCTGTTGGAAAATTTCAAATTTGATTCTAAACATAAACGTAAACCAACGTATCATTGTAAATATGGCATTTTGAAACAGAATACACAGAACTGTTAAGTTTATATGATGTATATATTAATCAGCTATTAGATAAAAAGGACATCATGAGAGGCACTATTCCTAAAAGCACTAATATGTTTAGTAAAAGAAAGGAAATAGTGTTAATGGAAATTTCAAATATTTAAAAACATATCTGATGTAACAAAACACAAATGTGTTTGCTTTGTTCAAGTGTAGGACAAGAAAGAATACAATTTTAAATTCTGGGGGTGTAGGTTCTGTTTGTTTTAGTGCAGTATGAAAGATTTGGATTTTAATGCTTTTGTAATAGAGTCTAGGCCTAATATGTTTTTTCTTGCTTGCTTATCTTTAGTTGTAAAAATAAATTGCCCATATATAATAGTTGGAGGATTTGTTATGTTCTTAACAAGTGGAAAAAAATATAATTTGTGCATATTCTACATTTCAAGATAAGGTATTGAAACATGTATCTCAGCCAGAATCTGATTGGCTTAAGCAAGGATTTTTGTGATCTATGATGTTACTTGATTCCAAAGAACCAGCAATGTTTCCGGGAGATGGAATTGTGCTGGAAATCAAGATGAGCAGAATCTGTTTGAGTTAAGGTCATCAGGCAGAAATAGCAGAGGACTAACCAGAGATTCACTGATGCTGTATATGATATGAGGTTTACAGTTGCAAAATCCTTTAATTGGTTTCCCAAATAATACAGAAGCGAGGAAAACCAACATCTACATAATTCAAATTATTTTTCCTCGTACTCTTGCTGGACGACTAATTTCAATAATGCGAGGAGAAGGATTGTAATTGAGAGCAGCCTTGGAAACTTTGTATGGGTCGTGCTCTTCAAAAATATAGATCCGGGGTCTGGAGAGTTGTGTTAATTTTTCTGCTGTAGGAAGAGAACGGCGTCTTTTATGTGACTCTGCAAAAAGAAACCCAGGAGAAGGAAGCGTTAAAGGCTAAACTGACCATGATCAATGTTTCTAAAAAAATACAAAGATAAACTAAAATTCCTCAAATAAGATTTCAAATTCCTCAAATAAGATTTCAAATATTCAGTAGTTTTAAGGAATTGACTTTATACCCTGTTTCCCCTAAAATAAGACATCCCCTGATAATAAGCCCAATCAGGCTTTTGAGCGCATGCACTAAAATAAGCCCCCCCCAAATAAGCCTTCCCTGAAAACCCTCCTCGAAAATATTTAAACGCATGCGTAGCCAGTCCCTGCCATTTCCTCTGGTTAGGATTAGGGAGACTTAGATGGAAATCAAGTAAGATGGCAAGAGTGGCCCCATCTTGCTCCATGCGCCCCAAAATAATAAGACATCCCTGAAAATAAGGCCAAACGCTTATTTTAGGGTTCAAAAAAATATAAGACGGTCTTATTTTCGGGGAAACACGGTAAATGCAACTTTCCTCTCATGAGGTACCTTAGATGCTAGAAAGAGTTGGATCGAAGGGTTTACATCTGTCCAGCAGTTTAGCAAAGAAAGCAACTCTGCTGTTTTCTCCCACTTCATTATATAGATTACAAGTCAAGAAGAGGTGGGGTTTTTTGCATGCTTGCTCTTATGTGTGAGTTGGGCGCCAACTTTTTGGCTATTGGATTTCAACATTATGAGATGAATTAATAATATCAAGGTTTTAGTCAAAATTTTAGAAATTGCAATACACTACAGGTCTCCTGCATGAGCAAGGGATTGGATTAGATGACCTCCAAGGTTCCTTCCAACTCTGTTACTGTTACTAAAGGGTATACTTAATACCAAGGAAGCAGAATGAGAGAGCAAATCATTATAATAAGTCATATTGAATTGTCCCGGTACTAGTGATTTTGTTAAGGATGCAGTCAGACATGCATCTTCCAGGATACCTTCATTCTGGTCCCTGTCCCACCCTAACGGCTTGCTGCAGCACTGTTCTATGGACCTTCCCACTGCTATGGTAAAGTGTTCATTCATCCTTGAAATCAACAAAAAATGTACTAGTAGGAAATTTACTGTCCCTAGTATGCCTCTCTCACCTCTGTTTCAGGTCATTGCATTTACAAATGGGGAAAGCCCCTATGTCCACTGAGAGTGGACCCTTTGGGTTTAATCACTGAACCACCTCTGGAAGACGGACCAATATTATATCAGAGCCAAGAATGAGAGAATCCTTGGCTTAAAGTTGGATACTGTAGGTTATGGCTATAATGATCAGAATTGAAGACTTTCAAAACCAAGCTGGCAAGTTATTGTTCTTTAAAAATGTTGCAGTAAGAATGTTAGAAGAATTATTTCTTATGATACCGACATTTATTTAACCTCATCTTGGCTTTGGATCAAACTATTTTATCAAGGATTTATTCAGTTAGCACTTTGCAATCAATTACATTCTTAACAGTTGCAATGTATATGATACAAGTGCAATAAAACAATGACAAAGAATAGATAAGTAGTTATATCAAGTAGCTTTACAAATTACAGTGAAAAAAACAAACCAGAGCTCATCTGAGTTACCGTAAGCATTCTGTGGTTAGCAGATTTCAGAATGTTAATATTAGTGGACAAGTTTGCAGGAAGATTGTTCCACCACATATTGGTGATTGCTGAAAAACAAACCCTTGTAAATCATCCATGTGATCATCCACAGCAGTGGGTCACAAGCAGTTTTCCTGACATGCATGAATCAGATGAGTCAGTTATAACTGAGTAGCCAAGCTATGTAAAGCCAAGCACCTTGAATTGCACCTAGAAGAAAATAGGTTAGTCCAAATCCTGAAGCATCAGTGCAACACACTGATGGCGATGAACACGCCCCCCCCAATTAATCCACTGCCTTTTGAAATGAAATTTGGGGTGGTGTTCAAAGGCAGCGCTGTGTTGAATGAAGTCTGATAGTCCATGCACTTAGTGTTGAAAAAGTGAATTACTGTCACTAGGGTCTCTTGTTTTAGGAAGGACTACAGCTAGTGAACTAGCTAGATTGGCAAAAGCCTTCTGCACACAGCTTCCATCTGAAGCTATGTAGCAGTAACTATGAGCCTCAATTTGCAGTCTGCTCCTCTGGGATTGTACCACTCAGTCAATAGGCGACACCAGAGCTATCAGAGCATCTTTTACAAATAAGGAACTCTGGCTTGCTGAAGTTCTACTTCCGTGTATTTCATCCTGACCAGACCTAGGCAGCCTTTTAGAAATAAATAAAAGACATTAACAGCATCTCTTGCATTATTGAAGTTAGTAATGTTCAATCTATATTCTGATAACACCTTACTCTGAGTCACATCCAAAGATTGACTTTCCTCAGCAGTTTCATGTAAGGCACCTTATTTCCATCAAGATCCCAACAAAGACTATCGACAAGAGCAATCAGTGCTGTCTTTGTCCCATACACTGGCCTGCCCCTTTTGAAACAGACACAGATTATCTGCTTTCTCTGAAGGTGCTTCTAAAAGCTAAACCGTATCCAGCAAGGTTGAACATTTGGTCCCTTACATGTGTTGGTTTGAGATTACCTGGACCACCTTCATGGCTACTATGGAATCCATAAATTCCTGAGTTCTTCCTCATGAGATTGGAGGCACCCAACAATAAAAGAGGACTACAAAACCAGCTCGGAGATTAAGGTGAGTAACCCAGAAAGGGATCCTGCGAGGTATACAATAGGATGGAAGGTACATCAACAGGATACCCAGATTGCCCAATGTAATATATCTTGTCCTTTTAAAGTGCAGAGTCCATGATCACTTCACAGGTGAAGTGTCTTTAAAGACCAAGAACATTATTTCTCTCTGGTTTTTAGGTCCTGAAAGATTAAAAACCAAGGAGGACAGATTTCTGGCAAGATATCATCTCTACTTACGGATCTGGCTATCTGAGACTCTAGAAAGAGTGCAGAGAAGAGCAACAAAGATGATTAGGGGACTGGAGGCTAAAACATGAAGAATGGTTGCTGGAACTGGGTATGTCTAGTTTAATGAAAAGAAGGACTAGGGGAGACATGATGTCAGGGGCTGCCACAAAGCACCTGAGGGCAGGACAAGAAGCAACGGGTGGCAACTAATCAAGGAGAGAAGCAACCTAGAACTAAGGAGAAATTTCCTGACAGTTAGAACAATTAATCAGTGGAACAACAGAAGTTGTGAATGCTCCAACACTGGAAGTTTTTTAGAAGATGTTGGATAATCATTTGTAGGGTTTCCTGCCTAAGCAGGGGGTTGGACTAGAAGATCTCCAAAGTCCCTTCCAACTCTGTTATTCTATTCTATATCCACCCACTACTAAATCATAGATGATTGAGGTTTTACTAGATATGGTGTTCACCATTAGCATCTAAAAGTAACCCAACTGAAAATGGAGATTAGATTTTTAAATCTAATTTATCAGATTTTTAATCCTTCCATAATGGTCATACTAACCTGCTATAATCCCCTTGACTTTTCACAACCAGGATACACCTGCCAACCCTCTTAATTACATGATACATATTTCCCAACATATTAAACAACTGCAATTTGGTGCAGCCAATTCCATTTCCAAATTCTCAGAAAGCCCTGAAACTCCCAAGTACTCATTCTAATCTCAATACCTTCAGAGGTTTAATCTTGAGCTGTCCCACCTGTTCCTCAACTGGCCTGCCTCATAGTAGTGGAAACTGCTTATGTCCTGGCACTCAGCCAGTCAGTGAAGATCTATTGGGGGTCCTCTGCATCACACAGACAGGTCTAAACCAGTGGTTCTCAACCTTCCTAATGCCGCGACCCTTTAATACAGTTCCTCATGTTGTGGTGACCCCCAACCATAAAATTATTCCTAAAACCATTGAAAATATGTCTTTTCCGATGGTCTTAGGCGACCCCTGTGAAAAGGGGTTGCAGCCCACAGGTTGAGAACCACCGATCTAAACTGTCAAAGAAGAGGATTTGGTAGCAGTGATCTGTTCTACTGAGCCTACTACTTTCTTCCTCCTAGCTCTTTCAAGTAAAGGGTATATGGGGTACTGAGTAACTGGATTCCTTTTTGAGGGTTTTTGCCAGATATTTTGATGGAGAAGATGATGTGGCTTTTCTTGAAGTGATCTAGCTGTTTTGGATGACTTTCTTTTAGGGAAGGTTGTTGAGAAGCTAATGGGCCTTCAGTCGGAACTGAAGCAGCTTTTTGGAGGAAAAAACGAACCATCTTCAAGAAAGTCCTATTGCCTTTTGAGAAAACACTTTTGGGATAACCATGTCCTGGATGACTGAGAATCTCCATACTCTCTTGAATTGATGGCATTCTATATGCTCAACAATAGTGTTAAGATAGAAAGTGCTGTTCTGCAATGATTCTACTTCTCTCTCTTAAGTGAGTGATGCTAGTCAGTTTTGGGGAGGAAGAGGGATTGGCCTGATTGATATTCCCAGGGGTGGGCCACAGAGTTTGTTTGACTTACGGTACCTCTGTTTTATAACACTGCAGGGTTATAAATGTCAATTTAGGATACAGTATCATTAGTATGCTGATGATGTCCAGATGAATATCTATAGCTTGAGTTAGGCCAAAGATGCTGTAGAATTCTTGACTTACAAGAATTGTGAGACGACACAGAAACAGTCCTACCAAGACATTGTTTCTGCTTGTGCAGTAATGGTTTCTTTTTATGTTCCAGTCAGCTCTAGAGTGGGTTTTGCTCTCCAGCGAGTTTACAACTTGATAGTCCTGGAGTAAGTTCCTGCTGGTTTCACAGATAGAAACAGGGTATGGCCAGAGGAACTTTTTCTCAAATTCAGCCAGTGTAGCAGTTCCTACTTGCAGCAAAAGGTCTTGATGACATGATTCAAAATCTTCTCATTAATGGATTAAACAGATGCAACAGGTTTGACATCAAACTGCCTTTGAATTCTATTCTGAAATATAACTGGCGTAAAATGTAGCAAACCAGCCTAGTTGGCAGGAACAAACAAATCCCTTCTTTTCAAAGTTTGTTTACATAAATCAGCAATCAACCTAGTTTATATAATTTGTAATTTGCATCAGTTTACATGTTTTGTGTAATGTAATGCTCTATTTTTATTTGGAGCAATTTAATTTGGAATTAATAGACATTCAGATTTAATGGACACCTTTCTCCCAAAATGGTGTACTAAATCAAGATTTTACAGGTAGCCCTTAACAATGTTAACAACTGTTAACAATAGTATGATGGCTTCAAAAATAGTGACCTGTCTTCAGAGTAATGACTGTCCCATCATCCCCATGATCACAATTGGGGCCATTGCCAACTGACTCCCATTTATGACTTGTAGACTATCTTGTAGTCATGCGATTGTGATTTGTGACCTTCCCATCCAGCTTATGAGAGGCAAAATCAATTGGGGAAGCCAGAGTCATTTAATGACTGCATGATTCACTTAACCATGCAATTTGCTTAATAACCACAGTAAAAATAATTGTAAAATTGGGTCCACTCATATGATGACTCGCTTAATAACTACATCACTTGGCAACTTAAAATCCAATCCTAATTGTCATAAGTCGAGGACAACCTGTACAGTATTAGCTGAAGATATAGTTGAGCGTTTTACATGCAGTTGACACATTGTAAGACTACATTTCCAGTTTTCTTTCCTTAATATAAAATTTAAGCACCATATTTAGTTATTCTCACTATTGTAGATATGATAAAATCTCCAGCTAGTGTGTGTATGTGTGTGTGTGAAGAGAGGGCACAGAAAGTGGCACAGACAGGCCTTACCTCTCTCAAATTCCCTGAAGCTTTTATCTGACCGTTCCCAAGAGAATCATTCTGGCCAGATTCTTGTAACTACAACAATATTTACAGTTATTCTTCATTGTTGTAATGCCTGACAGGGAGCCTAGTTCCTTATGCCTTGACAGTAAATAAAATTGGAAGCCACTGGATTGAAATAGTGGTAAGTTAAGGGCTTGAGGTTTCAGATGGCATCTAGCAATCTTTGTTTTGACGAAATTGACTGTAGTCAGTTTTTTTTCCCAATCAGTTAATTTAAATTCTAGAAAGTGGCTTGCAATTGGCACAGATTTGAGACAGTGGTTTAGAATTTCTAAGAGCAGTAGTCAGCAATCCTTTCAGGCAACAAATGCCAAAAGTTAAAAACAATTGCAATCTCATGGAATTTCAATGACCGGTTCCCCAAGATCTTACACATTCATGCTTAAAATTGCAAATGGCTTCAATATGCTTGCCTCAAATTGACATCCTTCTGGGAGTTCAGCCATTTTTAATAATGATAAAAAAGATTAATATAATTTTGAGGTTCCATGAGATGTTATAAACACCCTGGTAGTCATAAGTGCCGCATAGCTTACCCAGCCTTAGAGTATCCAAAATTAAGTGAATGTCATTAAAATTGAGTTATAAAGTAGTTCTCCCCATTTTTATTGCATCATAATACACTATTCAAAAAAGTCAATGGCAAGGACATCTAAATGAGTTTTTCAATACTCAAATTCCAATTAACTATTGGGAAATATGGGTTTAATTTTCTATTGCTTTCATTGGAATATATTTGGTTTTGATAATTGGCTGGAATAAAAAGTTTTAAAATTCAGTTCCTTTTTGGGGGCTAAATCTGTAGATAATTATTTGACCACTAAAAGCTAAGCAGTGAGGATTTTTATTTGTTTGGAGATCTATTTCATTATAGTTGTATATTAATTATTATATTAATCTATTGAATTATAGTTAATCCTTCTATAGTTGGATAGTGACTCAAAGCCATAGCTTTAATTCTTTTACTCTCAAGAAGCTTAGTTTAAAAATAATTTAGAAAACTTTGGGGTAGCCTTTGGACTTCACATTGAGTCATTGTCACCATGACTCAATGTATCTTAACTTTTTAATACTTAATAGCTGAGTTTAATTAACTTCAAAGTATTTTGTGAGAATACATTTATTTCAACACTAATTATCTAAACATTTGGTCTTGATGCCAAAAGTGGTTTTAATAGTTACATTATGGCATTTCAAAATATTTATTGTAAACACTGAAAAATCTTTTGTTTGATCTTAAAATGAAATCAATGTTAACAAAAATGTGCTTAACATCTACAAGTAATCCTTGATTTATAACTGTAATTGAGCCCAGGCTGCATAATATCTTGGTTTACGTAGGTAGAACCTGGCTAAAGAGAAATACACATAAAACCTACCAAAAAGAAAGAAAAACAAATATTGTACCTTTACAGGGAGGATACATGAGATGAGGGTGTGGCTAACTGATGAGGCCTTATAAGGCCGAAATAGATCTATCTTAGTCTCCCAATGGGCGGCAAAGGGTCTGCTGGCTGCCAGAAGAAGAAAAAACGCCCAGAAACTAGTGAATTGTGATTTCACTGAACTAGGGCTGCATAATATCTTGGTTTACGTAGGTAGAACCTGGCTAAAGATATATATATATATATATATATATATATATATATATATATATTTGTCTTCTTAAGTTTTCGCGGGTGTGCATATGTCAGCAGCAGCAAATATAGATAAACTACAGCTCCGACCTCGCAACAGAAAACCCATAGCTTCTAAACGAAACAAGAGCCTGAAGATGACAGGGTTGTGAGCCTGTCGAAATGTTGCTATAAAAAAAAACTTTTAAAGTCACTGGTAGGATTTTAGCTGAGGTTTTAAAGGACCTTGCAGAGTGCTCTGTAAGGATTTTTAGAAGATTTTAAGCTGGGATTTTAACCAGAATTTTAAACATTTTAACCAACTTATTTACAATGACGCGGGAAAACACCCGAGATTTTAATTTTTTGCGTGTGTGTGTGTGTGTGTGTGTGTGTGTGTGTGTGTAGGTCGGTCTTTGGTTATTCACGTTTTCTCCCACGTAAAATTGGAAGTGTCTTGGCGACATTTCGATGAAGTCTCATTCGTCATCTTCAGGCTGGTGTTTTCGGCTTTGTCCTTCTAGGAGCAATGTGTGATCGCAGCTGTTTCTTCCTTTTAACTACCAGTGGGGGTGTGAACTGATTGGGTGGGAGCTTGGCTGTGTTCCCACCCAATCAGTTCACACCCCCACTGGCAGTTAAAAGGAAGAAACAGCTGCGATCACACATTGCTCCTAGAAGCACGAAGCCGAAAACACCAGCCTGAAGATGACGAATGAGACTTCGTCGAAACGTCGCCAAGACACTTCCAATTTTACGCGGGAGAAAACCCGAATAACCAAAGACCTACATACAAATACCCGCGAAAACCTCAGAAAACATATATATAAGCAGTTTCTAACTTGTGAGCTGTGTTTGTAAGAGGTATTATTTTTCATTTGATATATGGCCAGGATATGCTGAAATATGGATCAGAATAGTCATTTCTTTATATATATTCTTTATATATGTTCCTTTTCTTTTCCTTAATCAAGAAAAATGTTTGTAGAGGAGAGGGAATTGATGTCTGTGATTTGATCATCTTCATCCAGCTTTCCTTATGGGAAAGTGGGGGACCATTCCTGCACTGTAGAGCTGTGGGAAGGGAATCTCAGGAGCTATAGGGAGTAATTCAGCCAATGCACAGAGGCACCTATGTTTGTACAGCTCTATTCTCCTGTTACTAATCTTCTAAAAATTGGAAGGAGATTTATTATTTAGTAAGCAGTGTAACACAACTCCCCCTCCCCTGTAACTAAGAGCCCCCAGAGGATATGCAACTAAACTGGTGCAAAGAGCAAGCTTATCTTGTCAGTAAAAGGAAGGGTAGGAGCAGATTACATAACCCCGCACCTGGAATACTGCATCCAGTTTTGGTTACCACGTTACAAAACAGATGTTGAGACTTTGGAAAAAGTGCGAAGAGCAACTAAGACAATTAAAGACCCGGAGACTAAAACATATGAAGAACTGTCACAGGAACTGAGTACGCCTACCCTAGAGAAAAGAAGGACTGGGGGAGGGTGGGCGACATGATAGCAGTATTCCAGTATTTGAGGGGCTGCCACAAAAAAGAGGGGGTCAATTTATTTTCCAAAGCAGGCAAGATAAGAAACAATGGATGGGAATTAATCAAGGAGAGAAGCAACCTGGAATTAAGGAGAAACTTGCTAACAGTGAGAACAATTAATCGGTGGAAAGCTTGCCTTCAGAAGTTGTGGGAGCTTCATCACTGGAGGTTTTTAACAAGAGACTGGATAGCTACCTGTCTGAAATGGTAAAGAGTCTCCTGCTTGAGCAGGGGGTTGGACTAGAAGACCTCCAAGGTCCCTTCCAGCTCTAGTCTGATTACTTACTCTCTGAAGTTGTGGGAATGCACTTTGGTTTGGCTAGAGCAATTATCCGTGGTGTGGGAACTGCAGTTAAGGCTCCTTTTCTCACCTAAAGAGAAGAAACAAAACTGTTCTTTTCCACGAATGAATTTAAATGTCCCCTATCACCGTGTCCAAACTGGGAACAAGTACAAATTAGCATGAAGATGCTGCCAATCAAATTTCACCACAGCTTAACCATCACTCTTCTGGATCAGATTAAAAACCCATGAGCTGCGTTTACAGGCTTAACCATCAAAGATCTATGAACTGTGTTCCTACCACATGCTTAACCTCAGTGGTGGGTTTCAAATTTTTTTTACTACCAGTTCTGTGGGTGTGGCTTGGTGGGCATGGCATGGGAAGGATACTGTAAAATCTCCATTCCCTCCCCAATCCAGGGGAAGGTTACTGCAAAATCCCAATTTCCTCCCGATCAGCTGGGACTCAGGAGGCAGAGAATAGATGGGGACGGGACCAGTCAGAATGTTTACTACTGGTTCTCCAAACTATTCAAAATTTCCGCTACCAGTTCTCCAGAACTGGTCAGAACCTACTGAAACCCACCTTTGCTTAAACTGATGCACCCCCACATGAGGGGGGGGGGGGAAAGTCCATTCACATAATAAGGGATACAAGACAAGCAACGTAAATTTACACATTTTTCAAGACAAAGTTCCCACAATTTGAGCAGTCACAACTGACCTAGCCTGTTGTGTCTGCTCTTGGAGACAGCCTGTCATTATTAGAAACTGCTGATGTTCCCACTC
The DNA here is from genome assembly GCF_059756535.1 of Pantherophis guttatus. Lineage (NCBI taxonomy): Eukaryota > Metazoa > Chordata > Lepidosauria > Squamata > Colubridae > Pantherophis > Pantherophis guttatus. The sequence goes on from NC_142063.1 coordinate 12,582,640, forward strand.
GCCATGAGCTCGTCCCATGCCACTTTTCAAGCCATGTCACTCTATAATTATAACTTGTGGCAGCCACTGTGTAGGTTTAGTATGTGAAAACAGCTTCCTTTTTGGGGATCTAAATCTTCTATTGTTCAACATTGTTGGATGACCCAGGATGTTATACAGATAGTCCTTGACTCACAACAATTCGTTTAGTGACCGGTTAAAGTAGCCTCGGTACTGAAAAAAGTGACATGACCATTTTTCACACAACCTTTGTAGCATCACCATGATCATGTGATCAAAATTCAGATGCTGGGCAACTGTTCATACTTGTGACCGTTTTTGTGTCCCAAGGTCACGTGATCCCCTTTTGTAATCTTTTGACAAGCAAAGTCAGTGGGGAAGCCATAGTCATTTAATAACCATGTTACTAACTTATCAACAACTGTAGGAAGAAAGGACATAAAATGGGGCAAAACTCACTAAACAAATTCCTCGCTTAACAACAGAAATGTTAGGCTCAATTGTAGTCTTAAATTGACGATTACCTGTACTATTTTGAGGCAGAAAAGTTTTGCCTAATTCCATGTTTTTAAGTCATGGTTGTGACTCTCCCTCCTTTACATTTTTCTGCACCCTTCCCTTTACCCTTTTGGCACTTCTAAATCCTTTCATTTAGCCATTTTTGAAGTTGGTTTCCTGTTTCTGAAGCATGTAAAGAGACCTTGTTGGTTTTGATAGTTTTCAGGGTGTGTTCAAGATTTTTATTTTTTGTATGCTGGGTGAATCTTATGTTCATTTATTTATTAAATTTATATGCTGCCCATCGCACTATCGAGCGACTCTGGATGGCTTACAAGGGTGTTCCTTTGTGTTCTCATTTGGACACCTTCTCTTGCAGTGCCTTAGCAAAATGGATTTTGCTCCTCCTTAGGAACTGACTGTTCTGTTTAAGAATGTACAAGGAATTATTGCGAAACTAGTGGGAAAATAACTACAATTCAGCTTCTGTCTTGAAAGTAACAACAACATTTTTAGAAGAGCCTGTAGTGCAGTGGACTAAGCACTGTGATTAACATCTGCTGCTTGCAATTACTGTAAGTTCGAAACTCACCAGGCTCAAGGTTGACTCAGCCATCCATCCTTTCAAAGGTAGGTGAAATGAGGACCCAGATTGTGGGGGCAATAAGCTGACTTTGTATAAATATACAAAAGTATGAAGGCTATTGCTTAACGCATTGTAAGCCACCCTGAGTCTCCGGAGAAGGGTGGCATATAAATTAAAAAAAAGCAAAAGCAATTTAAGATCTGTCTAACTTATTTTCAGGTCTGTGAATGCTGCATGGCAGCTTAGTTCTATGGGGAATATATTCTCTTGGGGTATAAGTGAACAAGAAAGTAAGGACGGAGAGAAGAGAACAAAGGAGACTAACACGCTACAAAAACCCTGGAAGCAGGTATGGGGAGACAGAGGGCCACATACATAGAACACACTTGACTGAGGGTACTAATTTCTGGGGTTCACAATAAATTAAATTGCATTAGGACTGACTTCACATAAATTGGTAAACTGCTAGAAAACCCTGACCTGGGTTAAAACTCACCTACAGCAGCATAAAAAAGCCAACAAAGGATGGTGTGATGCATATCAGGGGCATATCATGTTGTGGCCCATCAGCGGCCTGTGCAGCTAGTAGCTGATTCCGACAGCAAGGAGGCTGGTGTGGTGCTGCGCCAGCAGCCTGTGCAGCTGGCGCTCAAGTTGGACAGTGAGGAGGCTGGAGATGTGGTGCCAGAGGCAGGGATTCAGCCAGGGCCTTCAGAACCTCCAGAAGCTCCTTTAAGTGAAGAGGACGAAGAGGAGGAGCCTCTTCTCGATGCACGGGCGCGCAGAGCTGCCAAAAGGCAGGAGTGGCTCCTCAGGAGGAGGTCTCCTTGAGAGTAAGGCTTGGGGCTAATTGGCCACTCCCTTAGCCTATTTAAGGAGGAACACCGCTTGCAGCAAGCTGTAGGGAACAACTTTAGTTCACTCTCCTTCTGGGCTTTCTGTCAACTCTAGCAAGACTGTGATTACCTTATCTTAGAATTCTTGTAGGCTGTTAAGACAGTTTATTAACAGCCTTCGGTTGAGAAAGACTGAATTATTTGAATAAAATAAGCTTTGTATAGAGTTTGTGTGTGCTGCGTTCTTTGGGATCTGTAGCTGGGACAGAACATATCAAGGACCATACTCCAAAAGAATAGATAAGATCACAATGAAAAAATACATTAGATTCTGTTCAATCTATATCTTTCAAATATAGCTAGGAGTTTGCAGAACTGTTCAAAATCAATGCAGTCACTTTGAATTCAAAATGTATTGTTCCACCCTACGCTGTTTCAACCACTACAGAAAGGTGTTAAGTTTGAAATTGGTGTTTTGTACTTGACCCAACCATTTTGCACTCAGAACATTTCCACAACGGTCGAAACCGTGTCAAAACACTTCTGGTAAAGTGCTCTAAAGCCCAGCAGTTTTGAGCCTAGAATATTGAACAGGATATTATAATCTTGAAAGGAATGTTTGAGTGCGAAACATTTTGAATTCAAAATGTTGTGCACCGTTAATTAATATGCCGTCCTTTGGGGGAGACAGACAGCTACATAAATTTGAGTAATAAATAAATAAGAAATAAATGTAATATGTCATCTTAAAAGTAGTTTTGTGACATTGCTAAGGAAAGCTGTCATGGTGAGTGCATTCATACAATAAGTTAGATGAGTCTAATATGGAATCATTTGTGGTTCACTGTGTTGTGGCCAGAACTCAACTACAGGTAGTCCTCGTATTATGACTACAATTGAACTCAGAATTTATGCTTCTAAGCAAGACAATTGTTAAGTGAGTTGTGCTCCATTTTACGACCTTTCTTTCCACAACTGTTAAGTGAATCGCTGCAGTTGTTAAGTCAATCTGGCTTCCCCATTGACTTGGCTTGTCAGAAGATCGCCAAAGGTGATCACATGACCTTGGACACTTGAAACGTCATAAATATGAGTCAGTTGCAAAGCGTCCAATTTTGATCATGTGGGGATGCTGCAACAGTCATAAGTATGAAAATGGTCATAAGTGACTTTTTTCAGTGCCATGTAACTTTGAATAATCACTAAGCAAATTGTTGTAAATCAAGGACTTTCTGTATGGTCTCAGCATGTCATGCGGTCGAGGCTCTTATATTAAGTCACAATTTATTTGTTTAGGTTCAGCGTGTTCTCTGAACACGGCGGTTATTTTCAGGATTTAACTTGTGTGAACCTGCTATTAAATCATTCTGTTGCTCCATCTGCTTCTATGCTGGCTGTACTGACTGATAGTGGACTTTCAGGTTCTGGAAAAAAAATTCTACCAGTCTATTCTGAAGTTGCAGAGACCACATCAGAAGAGAAACAAACATCTTGAGGTGTCCTTCAGAACACATAAGCACATACATACGTTCCACGTTGTAGTATCATCAGATTGAATTAATTTATCCTGACAAGTCATGATGGGCTTTGACTTAGAACATTGTATAAAACTAGCTATTCAGGTTCATAAACTATGGTTAATATGGATCCGGCTGTTTTGGCTAACTACCGTCCGGTCTCCAACCTTCCCTTCGTGGCGAAGGTTGTTGAGAGTCTGATGGCGCGACAGCTTCCTGGGTACCTGGATGAAGCTGTCTATCTGGATCCGCTCCAGTCCGGCTTCAGACCTGGACACAGCACGAAACGGCATTGGTTGCGTTAGTGGATGATCTCTGGAGGGCTCGGGATAGGGGTTGTTCCTCTATCCTGGTCCTGTTAGATCTCTCAGCGGCTTTTGAAACCATCGACCATGATATCATGCTGCGCCGGTTGGAGGGGTTGGGAGTGGGGGGCACCGTTCTGCGGTGGTTTTCTTCCTATCTCTCCGACCGGATGCAGTCGGTGTTGGCAGGGGGGCAGAGGTCGACCCCGAGGCGCCTTGTTTGTGGAGTGCCGCAGGGGCGGTCCTCTTGCCCCTTCTGTTCAACATTTATGTGAAGCCACTGGGCGAGATCATCCGTGGCTTTGGGGTGGAGTTCCATCAGTAGGCTGACGATACTCAGTTGTACATCTCCACCCCAGACCATCCCAATGATGCCTTTGAAGTAATGTCCCGGTGCCTGGAGGCCGTGCGGATCTGGATGGGGAGTTACAGGCTTCGACTCAACCCTTCCAAGACCGAGTGGCTGTGGCTTCCGGTGTCCCGATATAGCCAGCTAGTGCCATCGCTGGCTCTTGGGGGCGAGTTATTGGCCCCCACGGAGAGGGTTCGCAACTTGGGCGTCCTCCTGGATGCATGTCTGTCTTTAGAAGAGCATATGACGGCCGTGGCCAAGGGGGCTTTTCATCAGGTTTGCCTGATTCGCCAGTTGCGTCCCTTTCTGGGTGGGGGATTATGGGAGCGATGGGCCGCTCCCATGTGACTCCTCTCCTGCGTGAGCTGCATTGGCTTCCGGTGGTCTTCCGGGTGCGCTTCAAGGTGTTGATTACCACCTTGCTGTTATAATTGTTTTCAATTATTTTGGATTGTTGGTGTTGATTTTAAATCTACTTTAAACCCATTCGCAAGATGGGCATCCACCTTAATTGTTTAAATATGGTAGCTAAATAAATACTGGCTAGAGCTAAACACCAATCTTTCCAAATTGTCCATCCAACTGATGGATATGAGATGGAAAATTCCCCCAAATTTCTCCAGGGATGAAAAGGAGATTCTTTAATAATTTCTCAAGGGCAAGAGTCCCCTTAGAGTGACAACTGTAGCATCATTGTTTTAAAAAAAATCGCATGGGAAGAGTTCCCTCTTCAGGGATTGAAAGGAAGCTTGTAGAGCTAAGAAAGCTGTAGAATATTGGCAAGATTACTGAACGATTAAAGACAGGATATTTACACAAGGTCCTTGGCCACCTCATTGCTAATTAGATGCATTCCCAAACCCTGAGAAAATCCTCTTCTCCTTGGAGGGAAAAAGCAAATCCTCTTTCTTTTTTTCTATCTATGGATGGATAGAAAAAATACAGTAGTACCTGAGCATTGGTAGGGTAAGGCTATGACTTAATAAAAGATGTACTAGATCTTCTGATCCCACTATGGCAAATATATATATTATGTGAACAGGAATGGAAGCAGTTTGGTAAAAGTTGTCCATACCATAAACCAGTTAAGATTATTTAACTCCGAGATATCCGTTACGGGCCGTGGCTGTGACAAATTTGTTAATCTGGGCGATGCCACCACATTCAGAGCTGTGGGTGTTACTGGCGTCTCAGCAAAAAATCTAGTTTGGCATAAAAAAAGAAGTAAGAAGAAAGAAAAACCAATTAAGAAAACCAAAAAGAAAACATGCAAAGTTCATTGTGCCAATCCTATTCTAATCATAGTGTAATTTATTTGACTGATTGTTACTTGTTTATGGTATAACTTATTTGACAGTGTGAATTTATTAATTTGACGTGTGTTACAAATCCAATCACTGTCAATTGAATTCTATTCCATTGCATTCCATTCTCTTCCCATTCCATTTATTATTATATCTCATCTCAGTCACTTTGCTATAGCAGTGATAGAAATCACTACTGAATTCTAATCCTGACAGCTGGATGACTGAGCCAGTCCTTTTCTCACAGTCTTAGGAAGAAGGCAGTGACCAACGAAATCCAAAAACGTTGCCAAAAACACCACATGGATTTGTCCTGGCAATCCACCAGGAGTAAAGAATGATTCAAAACTCACACACACTCACACATTCACACTCACACACACACATTCAAGCAATATAGATGGCTGCTTATCTCACAGCAGTAACTCTGGGTGGTGTATAAATTTAAGAAGACAGGAGCCTTGGTAGTACAAGGGTTTAAGGCACCCTGTTATTAAGCTTATTAAGACCAGCTGCCTGCAATTACTGCAGAGTTCGAATCTCGCCAAGGCTCAAGGTTGACTCAGCCTTCCATCCTTTCTAAGGTAGGTGAAATGAGGACCCAGTTTGTGGGGGCAATAAGCTGACTTTGTATAAATATACAAAAGGATGAAGGCTATTGCTGAGCACATTGTAAGCCACCCTGAGTCTTCGGAGAAGGGCGGCATATAAATCAAATAAAAAAAAAAATCAGAGATAAACCATCCAAATAATAAATGCCCCAGGTCACAAACAGCGAATTCCAACTTACACTAAAACCAACATGAGCTGACCAAGTTCACTTAAACTCCTAACCCAAATGTCTGGGGAAGAGCCATGCCATGCATGCCTTATGAAAACAAGCAGGACTTTATGTTGTTAAAGCAGCCAATTGTTATTTAATAAGAAGCCATGATGAAACCAACCATGGTTTAGGAAGGGCAGAGTTTCACTCCTCATCACCCTAGTTTTCAGCCTCAGGGGAATATGGTGATGTCAACGAGGTTCCTATGCCTGATTTTTATTTAGCCTGCTTTTATTTTTTTAAATTAAAATTTATAGATTGGAGAGACTTTGAAATAAAATAGAAGGTTGTGAAAACTATGTGGCCAGGTCTGAATACCCTACTGGGAGTAAAATGGACAATCACAGGCACCATGGGAATTTTTTAATAACCTGTAAATTATCCACCTGATATGTAGATCATACAGGAAAGATACAAATACCAGAACTGGGATGCAAATTTCTACGCAGCTGCTAGATGACAGGTTTGATGTTTCTATATATCTCTTTGCCATCAACTTGTCATCTAGAGTTTTACAGATTGGTTATATTTTGTTTATGCATTTATTAATTTATATCCCGCCTTTATTACTTTTTACAAATAACTGAAGGCAGCGAACACACACCTTCTCCTATTTTCTCCACAACAACTCTGAGTTGGGATGGGCTGAGAGGAGAGGAACTGGCCCAAAGTCACCCAGTTGGCTTTCATGCCTAAGGCAGGACTAGAACTTGCCATCTCCTGGTGATTAGCCCAAAGTCATTGAGCCCAGAGTCATTCCTAAGGGAGGACTAGAACTCAAAGTCTCCTGGTCTGTAGTCCAGCATCTTTATCTACACCAAACTGGTTCTATGAATCCAGTCAACTCCACGTTGTTCAGGGAGATCTGGCTAATTAAACAATGACCATTAAAAGTGCTTGAATAAAATCCACTATTAAACAGTTTATTTCCCCAAACTATAACAGAATAACATAGTTGGAAGGGACCTTGGAGGTCTTCTAGTCCAACCCCCTGCTAAGGCATGAAACCTTATACCCTTTCAAACAAATAGTACTCCAATCTCTTCTTAAAAACCTCCAGTGTTGGAGCATCCACAACTTCTGGAGGCAAGCTGTTCCACTGATTAATTGTTCTAACTTGTCAGGAAATGCCTCCTTAGTTCCATGTTGCTTCTCTCCTTGATTAGTTTCCATCCATTCCTTCTTGTCCTGCCTTCAGCTGCTTTGGAGAATAACTTGACTCCCTCTTCTTTATGGCAGTTCCTCAAATACTGCTATCATGTCATCCCTAGTCCTTCTTTTCATTAAACTAGACGTACCCAATCCCAGCAACCATTCTTTGTATGTTTTAGCCTCCAGTCCCCTAATCATCTTTGTTGTTCTTCTCTGTACTCTTTCTAGAGTCTCAACATCAACTACACATGACCAAATTAATTTTCTCTTTTCCCACCAAGTCAATGCTTGGCAGAGTCTTCAGATTAGCTCACTTCCCCCCCACCTGTTATATTGGTAGCCTGGATGGACCATCTTGAATTCAGACAACTCTTCCTGCCTGGAAGTCATAACTGCAAAAGAGAGTCAGGAGGGGAAGTGAGAAACAGTGCAGGTTAGACTAACATTCCCAGGATGTGATGCCCTTCATTTATATTCACTGCAGTCATTCCTACTAAAAATGTTTGTGATTTCAATTCATTTTTTAAAAAAATTCTGAATGTTTCACTGTATTTCTTTCTAGTACTTTTGACATTTTTTTATGACCATCACGTCTGACATAATGTTCCTTCTTTGTTATGGCAATTCCAATGTTTATTATTACAATATATGATTTATCATTTTGGCAGCTGGTGAAGTTATATATCATTTATGTCAATTTAGCTTGGAGTAAATTTAATTGGCTTTTTCTGTAACTCTTCTCATTGATCCATCGTGATTACATCTTTGAAATTTTCCTTCCCTTTTATTACACAATTTTTTAATTTGCTCTGTCTTTATATTTCAGTAAAGATTTTATAGATACAGCCTAATAAACGAACTCAGTTTTGTATGTATTGAGATTCACCTTTGGCAAGATGAGTACTATATAAGTTTAATACACAAATAAGTATATAAATAATTTTACCATCTTTTTCAAGGTCCTTCCTTTTTTTTGATCCCTTTTTATATGTTAAAAGTTAAAGTTAAAACTTTATCTTTCTAAGTATTTGCTGATACATTAGCTATGATAGATTCCTTCTCTCATGGGTTCTTGTTGTGTTGTTTATCTGTTTCTTAAATCCAAAAGCGTCATGTTGACACATCTCATTAAATCTTTCTTACTTAGAGAAAGTAAGAAAGTAGATGCCTTTAGAATAACAAGCTTTTGGCAGCCATGCTGATGGTGAAATGCTGGCTGGGGAATTCTGGGAGTTGAAGTCCACACAATTTAGAATTGCTAACGCTGAGAAACACTGTCCTAGTGAAACCTAATGCTCAGTAGGTGTGGTGGACTTGAGTTCCCATAACTGTGGGAAATTATCATCTACATAGGGTTGAGGAAAATGAGCAATATTCTTGTGTCCGCTTAAAAATAAACGAGATTGCTGGATAAATTATTGAGGATCCGGATTGTGGGGGCAATAAGCCAGCTTTGTATAGAACAACACCACTTAGTGGGGGTCCGAAAGCCATAATAAGCAGGTATATACATAAAAGTATGCAGGTTATTGCTATAATGCATTGTAAGCCGCCCTGAGTCTACGGAGAAGGGCGGCATATAAATTGGACTAATACTAATATTAATACTAATAAATGGCCAATGATATATCACGATGCCATGAAGTCACTAGAAAGAGCCGGGGGCAAAACTTTCAGCCCCCATTGTGTCCTTCATAAAGGATTGAAAATGTTGGCCCATCAGGTATATTATATACCCTACAGGTATTTTACGAGCTGTCAAAAGGGTGCAGATCACAATCCGGGCACTTTTGCTCTGGAACATAAATTCTGACTAACTTGCCTGGAATTGTGTATCTTGGCTGCTCTTTGGGTATTTTATCTACCCAGTATACAGAAGGTCTGCAGGGAGAAAAAAGAGAAACCAAATTAATCTAAATTAATCCTCAGAATTTCTATCTCCATAGCCTTCTTCTGACTCCTAACCTATTGGCAGTCTCAAGGATTATTCATCTCTTTTGTCCTCATCACAGGATATCACAAGAAAAGCCCTGAAAATGCTAAATGTTAAAAGGAGATATATTTATCTAGTCCAAGATCTGTTGTCTTAAGAAGGCTTGAGCTGCAAACGTGGCTCAATCTGTGGCTTGCTAAATTTCACGGCAGTATAAAGCAACACCTTTATAGATGAGGGCAGACATTTCATTCATTACCCAAACTAGGTAACGTTCATTAGTGCACTGATGATGAGCATGACTGATAGATAGATGCATGACTGATTCAGACAGGTTTCATCCTGTAAAAAGGTCAACCTTCAAAATTAAGAAAAATCCTGAATGCTGCCAGCAAATTTCATAACTATAGCAAAAAGGAAATTTATTTACAGGAAGTGATTTATGAGGAAAGGCAATTAAACCTGAACGATATGCCCTCTGTTGCCCCTTGTGGTCAGGAGATGCCATTGCATTTGGATCTCCAACACCTCGGTTTTGCTCAGATCAAGATACAGAATAACAGGAGTTGGAAGGTGAAGCGCGCCCACAAAGAGAACCGGTAGTAAAGCTGGTTAGAACCCACTCCTGGACCTCTTAGTGACTTAGTCCAACCCCCCACCCAAGCACAAGACCCTATCCCATTTCTGACAGATGGCAGTCCGGTCTCTTCTTGAAAGCTTCCAGTGATGAAGCTCCCACAACTTCTGAAGGCAACGTCTGTTCCATGGGTTGATTGCTCTCGCTGTCAGAAAATTTCTCCTTATTTCCAGGTTGAATATCTCTCTTTATTCAGTTTCCACCCATTATTCCTTGTCTGACCTTCAGGTGCTTTGGAAAATAGGTTGACCCCTTCCTTTCTGTGGCAGCCCCTCAAATATTGGAAGACTGCTATCATGTCTCCCCGGTCCTTTTCTTCACTAGACTAGCCATGTCCAGTTCCTGCAACCGTTTTTCATGTTTTAGCCTCCAGTCCCCTAATCATCTTTGTTGCTCTTCTCTGCACTCTTTCTAGAGTCTCAACATCTTTTTTATAGTGTGGTGACCAAAACTGGATGCAGTATTCTAGGTGTGGTCTTACTAAGGCTTTATAGAGTGGTATCAACAGCTCATGTGATCTTGATTGAATCCCTCTGATAATGCAATTTAGGATTGCATTGGCTTTTTGGCTGCCGCCGCACACTGTTGGCTCATATTTAATTAGTTGCCCACTAAGACTCCTCTCATATTGACTGCTATTAAGCCTGGTTTCTCCCAATCTGCATCTACAGTACACATACACACATTCTATAAGCCAGCTGTGCACAGCAAGGCTGAGAAAAATGCACCCAATGGATGAATTCAGAAGACTGGCATAGGTTGCCTCACCTCTTCCCATACTCAAGGCAGAGAAACAGAGATATTTTCACTGCCTCTTCATTTCACCTGTGAAATATGCTTTAAATCCAGGGAGTTTTGAGAAAATAGGAATTCTGACCTGGAGAGTAGAACTTGGTGGTTGACTTTTGGCCGGGCAAGGATGCTGAGCCGATTCTGCATGGGCCCCCATTCTGAAGACATCAGTTACCAGAACAGCCAGCTGTGCAGGCTTATGGAGGAGAGGCAAACTGAAGTGATGCTTCCAAGTGAGCAAATGGTGATGAAAACTCACATCTGTTGAATAGGACCTAGATGTCTCAGAGATGTTCTGGCAACAGGAAAAACATGTGAGGGTTAGGAGTGGTCACTTCGAATGGTCACTAAATGAACTGTTGTAAGTTGAGGACTACCTGTTTAGGTAGTTCTTGACTTACAACTATTCATTTAGTGACCAAAGTTACAATGGCACTGAAAAAAGTGACAACCAGCCCTTGCGTTTCCAACCATTGCAGCTGTCAGGCCTGGAAGCCATCTTTTTCCAGCCTGCCACATTTATGACTGTGGGAAAATGGGAGGGGGGATTGTATGGAGCCAGGGTGATATGTAGTCATAATAACATTCCTTTCTCAGAAAGTCAAGGACATCTTGCCCTGCACCTGGATGGCTGGAACTGGGAGGCATCTCCAGTTGGGACGGTGCTGGGATTGGACCATGTGATGGACTTGTGGGTGTTGGGCAGGGATTTGAACTTTCCTTTGGGTGGGGAAAACCTGGAAACTTTCAGATTCGGGTTTTCCCAGATGTGCCAATGTGACATCTCTAATAAAATGGAACTTTGAGGAAACTCAAGCCTCGGAGTTTTCTTTCATTAGAGGTGACAGCAGCATCCCCACAGTCACGTGATCAAAATTCAGTCACTTGGCAACCAGCATTTAACAACGGATTCACTTAAGAACCGCATGATGCCCTTAACTGCAGTTATTTGCTTAACAAACGTGGCAAAAATAGTTGTAAAAAAACGTATAGCTGCCTTGATTAACCACAGAAATTCCAATTATGATTATAGGTTAAGCACTGATTGATTCTACCCATATCCATTTCTTTCTTGGATTCTGTATTCAGTTCCCAACCAAGTCCAGATTTCTGCCCAATTTGTTTGTTTCCTATCTTTCATTGCCCTAATTAGTTTCCACCCCAACCAACCTGTTATTGTACTTCAGAAGGGACTTTTGTTCTCTTAAAGCCCAGTGAGTCAGATAATTAGTTGGGTCTATTTTCTAAAATTTATAATTCACCATTTCTTCAGAAAGAAATCAAGGCAGCCTGAATTCCTCTCCTTTCTCCAGATTTTACCACCACAAGAAGTTTGTGAGGTAGGCTTGGTTGAGGGGCAAGGACCAGGCCAAAACTGAGCTTCTATGATTGTTGGGAACTTCCTAATCTAGCTCCTTCAGTACTCAGTCATGCTATCTTTTATTTTACTTGTATTGCCTACTTGTATTGACACAGACTTGTATTGCCTACTTGTATTGACTCAGACACAGACTTCAGAGGATAGTTAGAACTGCAGAAAAAACAATGGCTACCAACCTGCCTTCCATTGAGGACTTGTATACTGCACGAGTCAAGAAGAGGGCTGCGAAAATATTTACAGACCCCTCACATCCTGGACATAAACTGTTTCAACTCCTACCTTCAAAACGAAACTATAGAGCACTGCACACCAGAACAACTAGACACAAGAACAATTTTTTCCCAAACGCCATCACTCTGCTAAACAAATAATTCCCTCAACACTGTCAAACTATTCACTAAGTCTGCATTACTATTACTATTAATCTTCTCATCGTTCCCATCACCCATCTCCTCCCACTTATGGCTGTATGACTGTAACCTTGTTGCTGGTATCCTTACGATTTATATTGACTGTTTCTTAATATGATTTGATTGCTTATTTGTACCCTATGACTATCATTAAGTGTTGTACCTTATGATTCTTGATGAACGTATCTTTTATGTACACTGAGAGCATATGCACCAAGACAAATTCCTTGTGTGTCCAATCACACTTGGTCAATAAAATTCTATTGTATTCTATTGTATTCTATTGTATTCTATTGTATTCTATTGTATTCTATTCTATTCTATTCTATTCTATTTCATGACATTTCTTGACACAATTCTTAAGTGAATTATTGCAGTTGTTAAGTTAGTAATGCAGTTGTTAAGTGAATCTGGCTTCCCCATTGACTTGTCAGAAGTTTGCAAAAAATGATCACATGACCCCCAGGACACTGTAACCGTCACAAATATGAACCGGTTGCCAAGCAACTGAATGTAAATCACGTAACCATAGGGATTCTGCAACAGTGTGAAAAATAGTCATAAGTAGCTTTTTTTCAGTGCTGTTGTAACTTTGAATGGTCACTAAACTAACTGTTGTCAGTCAAGGATTACCTGTACTAAGGTACAGCTCCAGAAATCATATTGACATCATTTTTGGGGGGGATTTTTTTTTAAACCAACATAAAACCATCTTCAATTACAAACAAAGAAACAGTGTGTCCGTTGGTTTCAAGTCATTTGTGCATCTTCACCATATTCATAGCTTACAGTTTACCTAATTTCTCATATTTATCGATCTAATATAACAAAATAATCTAAGATTTGAGTTAATTTAGATTATAACATTCATTTCATCATCCTAAATCACTCCAATAATAATACATCTTTATGTTATATTTTATATAATTCTAGAATTCTTGTATTATAAACATCTCAACCATATTTCATTTCCATATTTTTTTATCTAGCCATTGGTAAAATAGGTCCCATATCTTATAATATTGTTTATCTTCTTGTTCTCTGATTTCAAATGTCAATTTGCTCATTTCAGCACATTCCATTATTTTCTTAATAACTTGATCTTGCATTGGTATTTTCTCATCTTTTCAATTTTTAGCAGACATCATTTTTTAAAAAAAAGATAATATCAATTGTCACCACATGAGGGTAGCCTTGCTTCAGAAAATGGTGATATTTACTTATGTGAAAGTTTGAAGAGAAAGTGGAAATAGAGACACCTGAACAATTAGAGGTGCTTCAGGAAATAAATAGATAGATAGATAGATAGATAGATAGATAGATAGATAGATAGATAGGGTTAGAGTTAGAGTTAAGAGTTAGATTTTTTTATTGGCCAAGTGTGATTGGACACACAAGGAATTTGTCTTTGGTGCATATGCTCTCAGTGTACATATAAAGAAAAGATACATTTGTTAAGAATCATAAGGTACAACACTTAATGATAGTCATAGGGTACAAATAAGTAATCAAATTGTACTAGGAAACAATATAAATTGTAAGAATTCAAGGAACAAAGTTGCAGTCATACAGTCATAAGTGGGAGGAGATGGGTGATAGGAACAATGAGAAGACTAATAGTAATGCAGACTTAGTGAATAGATAGATAGATAGATAGATAGATAGATAGATAGATATATGATAGAAAGAAAGATAGAATCAAATTGATACATTTGGGGTGACATGATAGCTGTCTTCAAGTACTTGAGGGGCTGCTACAGAGAAGAAGGAATTGACTTAGTCTCTAGGGCACCAGAGGGGAGGACAAGAAGTAATGGACGGAAGCTTGTTAAAGAGAGATCCAATCTGGAACTAAGAAGAAATTGTCTCACAGAATCAGGTGAAAAGTTTGAACAGACAGGACAACATTTGAGCAGGTAGATAGAAGGTCTCCTGTTTTGAGCAAGGTGTTGGACTAGAAGACTCTATTTCAGGGGTGTCAAACTCACGTTGTCATGACGGTGTCATGTGACATATCGGGACTTTTCCACCCTTTGCTAAACCAGGCAGGGCCGGGGCCAGCCTGCGGGCCGCGAATTTGACACCCCTGCTCTAGTTGGACCAGATGCAAAAAAGTTATTGAGACTCTAGAAAGAGTGCAGAGAAGAGCAACAAAGATGATTAGGGGACTGGAGACTAAAACATACAAAGAATGGTTGCTGGAATTGGGTAGGTTGGATTTGATGAAAAGGAAGACTGTGGGTGACATGATAGCAGGGTTCCAAATTCCAATATCTCAAGGGTTGCTACAAAGAAGAGGGAGTCAAGCTATTTTCCAAAGCACCTGAAGGCAAGATGAGAAACAATGGGTGGAAACTAATTAAGGAGAGAAACAACCTGGAACTAAGGAGAAATTTCCTGACTGTTAGAACAATTAATCGGTGGAACAACTTGCTTCCAGAAGTTGTGAATGCTTCAACACTCACTGGAGGTTTTTAAGAAGAGATTGGATAACTATTTGTCTGAAATGGTATAGAGCAGGAGTCAGCAACCTGCGGCTCTGGAGCCGCATGTGGCTCTTTCACCTCTCTGCTGTGGCTCCCCATGACTCAAAATATGTGTCACCCACCGACATGTGATTTATTGAGCTTTTTAACCCCTGGAAGGCCAACCATGGATAAATGCAAGAAAAGAAAAGTTTCAGAAGAAAACAGAACATTTAATTCAACTACATATGCTAGTTTTGTGGCCACTCAAGATATAGTCAGTCACAGGAAGGGTTTTGTGGCTCCCGGTGTTTTCTTTTCTGTGGGAAACGGGTCCAAATGGCTCTTTGAGTGTTTAAGGTTGCAGACCCCTGGTATAGATTTTCCTGCCTAAACAGGGGATTGGACTAGAAGACCTCAAAAGTCCCTTCCAACTCTGTTATTCTATACTTCCATGGTCCCTTCCAGGTTCCAGCCCTATGATTCTATGTTCTATTTCATATTATTGTTCACTAGAATCTAATGTATGACTGGCTCAGGAATTCTGGGAGTTGAAGTCCACAAGCATAAAGAGGCCATAGTTGCTCACCCATGCTCCATTAACTGAAAATTAAAGGAATTTGTTTAAACATGTGGACCCAATATATTTAATCAGAGGCCAGTTTGGGGAAAAATACTAAAATGTGATTTCAGCAGTGAATGGCTAGAATTCTTCATCCTTTTCTAGACTACTTAAAACAGCTAATGGGCGATTTGGAATTTAGATACTTTGTGTGTGAGAAAGCTGAATAATTGCTTCGAGACCAGGTGATGTTTTCTCCAATCTGCTACCACCTTCCCAAATTTTGCAATCAAGAAGTGCAAAATTGTTGCCATAGCATCCTTGCTGCTATGTGGACAAAATCCATGCTTAGTTAGTGTGTTTTGGTGCCCGGGAGCAGAAACAGAAGCAAATAGTACCCACAGAAGTTGTATCCACAAAACTAACAGGTCTAGATTAAATTGGGAGCAGGTCTTTTGTAGGTCAGCAAATTTTGGCAACTTAGCTGTTGGTTGATTCTCACCTTCAACATTCTTTACTAAGTTTGGTAGTTGTCATGAAAGAGGCTGAATAATTCTTTTTTTCCCCCCCCACAATGAAGATTTCCTGCAAGTCCCTAAACCAACACGGAACTTGGGCAGCATATAAATCTGATAAATTATTATTATACATACTTAAGCTTCTTAAAAATGTATTTTAAGCCCCTTAAAATACAGCCCAGTTATGGAGACACAATTGCTAAGAATGTCTGTTTTGTGTCATTTTGAGGAATGGACCCCTAAGATAGGCTTCATGTAATTGAAATAAGCAAGTCTTACAGAATACAGAATAACAGAGTTGGAAGGGATCTTGGAGGTCTTCTAGTCCAACCTCCTGCCAAGCAGGAGACTCAATAACATTCTGAACAAATGGCTGTTCAGCCTTTTCTTAAAAATTTCCAGTGATGAAGCATCCACAACTTCTGGAGGCAAGCTGATGCACTGGTTAATTAGTTCTCAGTGTCAGGAAATTTCTCCTTAGTTCTAGGAACTTAAAAAGGTAAAGGTAAAGGTTCCCCTCGCACATATGTGCTAGTTGTTCCTGACTCTAGGGGGCGGTGCTCAACTCCGTTTCAAAGCCGAAGAGCCAGCGCTGTCCGAAGACGCCTCCGTGGTCATGTGGCCGGCATGACTCAACGTCAAAGGCACACGGAGCACTGTTACCTTCCAAAGGTGGTCCCTATTTTCTACTTGCATTTTTTACGTGCTTTCAAACTGCTAGGTTGGCAGAAGCTGGGACAAGTCACGGGAGCTCACCCCATTACGTGGCACTAGGGATTCGAACCGCTGAACTGCCAACCTTTCAATCGACAAGCTCAGTGTCTTAACCACTGAGCCACCGTGTCCCACGGAACTTAAATACCACCTTAAAAAGATGGGACTGGCCAATTCTACCTGCCTCTGTGTTATTTTTCCCACCACTTTGCTTCCTTCCCCAATCCCCTGTCTTCCCAAAGTAACTCATCCTGGTTCTATCAACAGCCAGCCTGAAGCCCTAGAAATTTTCCTGACTGGATAAAAAAGTAGAGACACCTTCAAGTTGAGTCACCTTGAGTGATTTCATACCCAGTTGTCTTGGCAATAGTTTGGTGAGGTGTGATCAACAAAGTCAAAATAATGGCTACAGCTAGTCCTTGACTTACAACCACTTGTTTAGCGACTGACGTTATATAACATCACTGAAAAAAAAAGACTTATGACCAGTTCTTGCACTTACAACCATCACAGCATTTCAATGGTCAAATTTGGGCACTTGGCAACGAGCATGCATTTATGATGGTTGCAGTGTCCCGGAGTCATGTGACCCCCCCATTTGTGACCTTCCCAGCTGGTTTCCGACAAGCAAAATCAATGGGGGAAGCCAGATTCACTTAATGACCATGTGATTTGCTTAATGAACAAAGTGATTCGCCTAACTGTGACAAAAAGGTTGTAAAATGGGGCAAAACTCATTTAACAACTGCCTTGCTTAGGGATGGAAATTCTGATTCGAATTGTGTTTGTGAGTTGAGGACAATCTTTGATCAAAACTCTGCCTGTTATTTGCAGATCAAAACAGGCAGAGCTGTGATGCACTATCATGGCCCAATATTAAAACCCTCTGCAGATATTTCTGTTCCAGGATTTTTGTTTTACTTCCCTATTCATCTAGTTACGAGACCCATGATACCACTTTATAATGCCTTGGTAAGACCACACCAGGAATATTCCATCCAGTTTTGGACACCATGATATAAAACAGAGGTTGAGACTCTAGAAAGACTGTAGAAAAGAGCAGCAAAATGATTAAGGGGCTGGAGGCCAAAACATATGAAGAACGGTTCCAGGAACTGGGTATGTCTAGTTTAATGAAAAGAACGACCAGAGGTGACATGAAAGCAATCTTCCAATATCTCGGGTTGCCACAAAAAAGAGGGAGTCCAGCTATTTTCTAAAGCACATGAGAGCAGGACAAGAAACTATGGATGGAAACTAATCAAGGAGAGAAGCAACCTGGAATTAAGGAGGAATTTCCTGACAGTGAGAACAATAAACCAGTGGAATGGTTCACCTTCAGAAATTGTGGATGCTCCAACACTGGAGGCTTTTAAAAGAGCCTGGACAGCTACTTGTCTGGAATGGCATAGGGTGCCATTGAGCAGGGGGTTGGACTAGAAGACCTCCAAGGTCCCTTCCGATTCTGTTATTCTGTTATCCTAGTGCTCTTCCACTCATTGACTTTACTTGGATATTGAGAATGAGACAAGGCTTATTACTGCTGCCTGGAAGTATGCCAATGTGCATAGCACAAGAAGACATTATTATTATATTTTCTAGAAATTTAAAATTTGGTAAACTAAACTGGGGGTAGTATGCAATTAACATCCTTAATTGTGTGTAGGAGGAGCTCAGCTCACCTAGTTCTCCTGACTCTTTGAGTCTTGTTGGTGATGAGGTTTCATCCTCTACAGTTGGGTGTGTTTAAACACACTTAACTCCTGCAATTAATCCATTTTTTTTTCTAACTTTGGACACTACACTGAGCTTTAAATGAGCCAAAAGAGATTTGCACAACGTGCTAAGACACCCATCCATACACGCCCACAGAACCTAGCCATGGTGTGTGAATCTGGTTGACTGATCAGTAAATTGTCTAGTAGTTGAACTTGTGTGAACTCAGCTACTATATAAACTATACTATACTATATTGTTCCATTAGGTGGGATTATTTGCCCAAATAGCTTCCTTGAGAGCTCTGACCAAAGACATTTATGGATGGGCAACCGTGAAGACTAGGTGGAAAAAAACCTCAACCAGAAACAACTCTACTTGAGTCAGTACTTGGAGCCAGCGGGAGCAGCTTCCTAAGCTCCTGTGCCTTGAGTTATTTTCCTTCCTGGACCTTTTCCTAATGTCGCTCTTACCCCCTGTGGGTACCAACCTGTCTTGAGTCTCTGCATGGCTTAAGCAATCAGAGTAAAGCGAGCGATGTTGCCAGGGAGACTATGACCGCATCTTCCGTTGCCTGGGGAACCTCTTTGGACCGAACGCCTCGGATGCATTCCGAGAAAGGCCAGTGGGACAGAAGAACATTCGAAGGGATCTGTTGGGTACGATAACATCAAAC
Organism: Pantherophis guttatus; assembly: GCF_059756535.1. Classification (NCBI taxonomy): domain Eukaryota; kingdom Metazoa; phylum Chordata; class Lepidosauria; order Squamata; family Colubridae; genus Pantherophis; species Pantherophis guttatus. The sequence goes on from NC_142063.1 coordinate 12,601,817, forward strand.
TCCTGGCTTAGAAGACCCTTTCGCTCTTTTAAGGGCCATGCCACCTTCATCCAAACCTTTCAGTGTTTGTAAGCAATGCAGATTTTTACTTTCAGCACATACTGTGTGTCCTGAACTCTTTGTTTTGGCAATAGTTGGGGCCCCATCCCCACCCAGCAGTTAACTAAAATCGGAGGCATAGTCTGCTGGCTTCCCAAAGTTGGAACACACAAAAAAGTGTTGTGTAATAAACCTTAAAATGAGATTGAGGTGGTTATTTTTAAAGAAAAGCCGACAAACACTCAAAAACACACCATAAATTCGAGGGGCGGGAGGGAAGCCGAACATCTGGACTGCAGCTATGTGTGCGACATGGCAGTCCCTCCTCTATATTTTTATATCCTTCTCCTCCTCAAATACGAGGGAAATGTTGACTCTTCCAGGCACCATCACAGCACTGCCTTGCCTCAGTTTGTACAAGATTACGGACAATCCTTGACTTACGGCCACAATTAGGATCAGAATTGCTGTTGCTAAGCAAAAGTGGGTGGAGCCTGCTGCTGGTTTTACTACCGGTTCTTATGAACCGGTCCGAACCGGGAGCAACCCACCACTGCATAATACTCTTTACTCCTTCCATTTCCCCCACAATAACAACGCTGAGAGATGGGGTAGGCTGAGAGAGAGAGAGACTGGCCCAAAGTCACCCAGCCGGCTTTCATGTCTAAGGCAGGACTAGAACTGACCATCTCCTGGTAATTGGCCCAAAGTCACCTAGACAGATTTCAGGCCTAAGGCAGGACTAGAACTCAGTTTCCTGGTGATTGGTCCAAAATCACCCATCCGGCTTTCATGGCGAAAGCGGGACCAGAACTCAGAGCTTCCCGCTGACTGGCTCATAGCCACCCAATGGGCTTTCATGCCTGAAGTGGGACTAGAACTCCTGGTTTCCAGGCTACCACCTTAACTACTGCACCAAACTGGCTTTTAAAGTAATAGACACTACATTTTATGTGATAACCTATGATTGCTTTAAATGAGATATACCTTCTTGGCTTTGTAATAGCGTTTGGAGGGAGAGAGCGAGAGCAAGAGAGATATGCATAATGGTTATCTTTTGAGAGCTGAATGCAATGAAATTGCATTTTAATGTATGCTGATTAGTGTACATTTAGTGATAATAAAGTTTTCTCTTCTCTTCTCTCCTCTCCTCTCCTCTCCTCTCCTCTCCTCTCCTCTCCTCTCCTCTCCTCTCCTCTCCTCTCCTCTCCTCTCCTCTCCCCTTCCCTTCCCTTCCCTTCCATTCCATGTCAGATATTTAAAGCAGCATTGCAAGACCCTTTTCTATAGGCCCACACAAACGGCGAACATGTCCAAATGCAAAACTTGCAGATTGCATGGTGGCTTTATCATAAATGGGAAACACATGTTGCTGCAGCCCCACGCAATTTATTGTATTGCCTTAGAAAACACTGGCATCCTCTTAGACGAAATTTTCTGTCCTGTGAGGAGGGGAGGGAAGGCGAGGAGTACCGTTTTGAGATTATGCCATTCTAAAACACATGGTTGCCATCTCGGAAGAGGCATTCTCTCCTTTCCCAACGCAAAAGATGGGGATGCTTTTTTCTAATCAAGGTGATACTTGGCGTGATCTACTCGTGCACGTCTGTGAGATACAGGAGGCATCAAACCTATCTGAGAAGAAGCATTCTCTCCTCCATGAAAAAGCTGAGGAAAGCCTCTTCTAAGACGACGTAGCAAATGGATATACACGAGAAAGCTTTCGTACCGTTAGACCAGGGCAGTGGTGAAATCCAAATCTTTTTACTATTGATTCTGTGGGCGTGGCTTGGTGGGCTTGGTGGGCGTGGCAGGGGAAGGATACTGCAAACTCCCCATCCCCACCCCACTCCAGGGGAAGGGTTATTGCAAAATCTCCATTCCTACCCCACTCTGAGGCCAGCCAGATGTGGTTTTTGCTGGTTCTCCAAACTACTCAAAATTTCTGCTACCGGTTCTCCAGAACCTGTCAGAACCTGCTGGATTTCACCCCTGGACCAGGGGTGTCAAACTCAAGGCCCACAGGCCAAATCCGGCCCGTGGGGTGCTTAGATCTGGCCCGCGGGGCCGCTCTGGAAACAGCAAAGGACCGGCCCGTGGTGCTTGGCCAGCACAGCTGTCCCAGGTTCCATTTTGGCTGTGACGGCCTCCTTGTTCTGTCCCCGTACCACGCACACACCTCCACAGACAGCCCGGAGTTAATAAGCCACACGACAAAACTCTTTGATGATAAAGCTGGCAGCAACCCAGTAGCTAGCTGCCAATTCAGACTTTACTCACTCAAAACAAAGATTAGTCCAAATGCAGTCCGATAAAGCAGGCAAAATCCAGTAAAGCAGAGATCATGGAGTATTTCCAGTTTTTGCTCGTCACAAACTGAACCGGCCACCACACCCACATTTATACCCTGTGGGGTGTGGTCCAGTGACTCACTAATCTCTGGCACACCTTCCCCTCTGCTGTGCACGCTTCTCCCTGCGCCTCTGTCGAGGGTCCAGCCAGCACTTATCTCCTTCGTCGCTGTCCACCTGTGGCTGCGGGGACGTGCTTGGCTCTGAGCCTATCGCTTGGCCTTCGGTGTCCTCCGGAGGCATTGCCAGAGAGGAGGGTCCTGGAGAGGGAGGCCTTGCCAACTCCTCCCCCTCACTCTCAGAGTCTGGATCTGTCGATAGCCCAGGCTCAGGCAACGGAGCCACAACACTCCTGTAGCTCTCTACCAGTGAAAAAGGAGCTGTGGGGCACCGTGTTTTTGTTGGTAGAGGACTGCAGGAAGCCGCCACGGCCGAAAACTGGGCCCAGGAGCCCGTTTTCCCTGGTAGAGCACTAGTGCCACCACAGGCGCTGCCGACACGAGTGACATCATTCTGGCCACACTGACCCCGCCCTCCCAAGGTCAAACACTGACCCCGCCCTCCCAAGGTCAAACACTGACCCTGCCCTCCCACGGTCAAAGACAACCCTGATGCGTCCCTCAGTGAAATCAAACTCGACACCCCTGCATTAGACAATCAGAATTACAGAATCGGAAAGGACCTTGGAGGTCTTCCAACCCCCTACTCAAGCAGAAGACCCTCTACCATTTCAGACAAGTCCAATTTCTTAAAAACCTCCAGTGGTGGAGCACCCACAGCTTCCGAAGGCAACTTGTTTCACTGATTAATTGTTCTCACTGTCAGGAAAGAGGCATTCCCTCCACCCTTTAATAAGAGTAAAAAGAATGCGTATTAGGCACCGTTTTAGACAAAGAATGTTTCTATTCTTCTCCTCTCCCGTACATCTACTACAAAAATACACCCAGAATTCATTGATTGTTTGAATAAACCTAACACAATTAATTGCCTACGCTTTTTCGGCATATATATATATGCCAGCGGCAGTATATGTAACATGTAATTAAAATAGATCTGTAAATCATCGCAGCCAAGGGAACTGCAGATGACAAAGGGGCCAAGAAGAGATTGGAAGAGGGGAAGAAATGACTCTTTGAATCATAGAATCATAGGGCCAGAAGGGACCTTGGAGGCCTTCTAGTCCAACCCCATCCCCAAGGCAGGAGTCCTTATACGATCCCAAACAAGTGGTCGTCCAGCCTCTGTTGTGACCCTGACTCCCGAGCCTGTCATAACAGAGGAAGAAGACTCAGAAGGTGATGGGGAGGAACTGATAAGGCCTCCCTCTCCAGGACCCTCCTCTCTGGCAATGCCTCAGGTTCCATCCAAAGGCCAGGAGGAACAGCCTGGGATATGCCAGGAGGAAAGCATATCGGAACAACAACAGATAGGGAGCGAGGATGATGAATCATGGCTTGATCCCAGGCAGCATCGGAGGGAGAAGCATGTGCAGCAACGAAAGAGGCATGGGAGGGCCAGAGATTGAGCTGAGTCACTGAGCCACACCCCACAAGGAATCAAAGTGGGTGTGATTGCTCTTCAGGCTTTGTGACGATCAAAGTTAAAAACCTGAGAGTCACATTGTGTTACCTGAAATCTGGCTTGTGCATATTTGGATTGGACCTTGGCTAACTATTGCTTCATGGATTACTTTTTGCTACTGAACCGGACCGAGGATAAACTCTCTCTTGCTTACTGTGAGTGAAAACTGACTTGGCAGGCATTTCGCAGTTTACTGCCAAAACTCTTATCTGCAAGGGTTTCTAGTCTGATTGCTTAATAAACTCTTGGCAGGCGTGCCTGGTTGTGTGTTTGCCTGTGTGGGGAAGGGAGACAGAACAGCCTCTTTTTAAAAACCTCCAGTGATGGAGGACCCACAATTCCAGGAAACAAAGTTCCACTGATTATTCGTTCTTATTCATCGTTCTCTTACAAGGGACAGGTGTCCACTACTGGAGAAAGAAGGTCTCCGGCTGGATCAGAGCAGTGATGCATTTGTAAATATAATGTGAGTGTCTCGAAAGTGCTTTTTTTCAAGAGGCAACTGGACTTCCTTGTTTTTTCTTTGAAGACATTTCACTTCTCCTCCAAGAAGCTGCTTCAGCTTTGACTGGATGGTAAGGAATGGAAGGATTTCTATTCCTTGCAGACAGCTGGTCATTTGCATCCTTTTAGAGAGTCGTTGAGGCCACTTGGAGGTTTATCTGTGTCCTCAGGTCCTGTTGTGATCCGCCAGCAGCCTGCAGAGCTGGCAGCAGAGTCGGACAGTGAGGAGGCTGGGGAGGAACATGGGCCAGTCCTGGAGTCTGGGGAAGGCCTGGATGAGGGCTTTGCGTCGGAGGCAGAGATGGGGCCAGGGCCATCTGGAGTGATGCATGGACTCTGGAACCCCCAGAGTCGGACAGCAGAGAGGCAGAGGAACAGGAGGAGCCTGTTCCTAGTGCACGCATGCGCAGAACTGCCAGAAGGCAAGAGCAGCTAAAGCAAAAGGGACGACTTGGGAGTAATGCCAGGAGATGACTGGCCCCTCCCATAAGGCTTAAAAGAGAAACAAAGGCACTTGGGGCCTTTTGCAGGAAAGCAACGTTGCTAACTCTGTTTCCAGTCGGCATCTCTTGTTTGCTTCTGAACTCCATGGGGCTTTGCCAAGTAAGGCCTTTGGCAGGGTGTCAAAGAAGATAAAGGTTGGTGATTATCCCGAAGGACTTCTTCCGAAGGACTTGTTTTGCAGCTAATTGGGACTCAGCTGGGAATGAACGTAATTCTCAGCTGTTACAATAAAATAGGGTTTTTTTGGGACTAATTGTGTCTTGTAATGACTCCGTAACCCTAGGTCACAACAGGTTCACCTGCATGGTGCAAATGGGTGTTGAGCCTCCTTGGAACTGCTAAAAGGACTGTGTTGTAGACTGGAGACAGATGGTGTCACACTCTTTCCCAGTGTTGAAATCCTCTGAGGTCTGTTACCGATTTGCTGCACGTGTGCATGCGTGGTGCGTGCCAAATGCGTGCTTCGTGCGCATGCACGGTGTGTGCCAAATGCATGCTTTGCACGCATGTGCACCACAGGTACTACCGCATAGTGCTGAAAAAGACGGCTTAAGAAGCCTTTTCTAAGGTAAGTAGAACAGCGAGGGGGGAAACAGCTGTGCCGCGTGATTTAGATTAGCTAGAAAGCAGGATTTTTAAACTACCAGTTTGCCCAAACCGGTAGCTTTTATTACTACCGGTCTGAACCGGTAGCATTTCACCCCTGCCCTTCCCCCTCTGTTGAGAGAGGGCTATTCAATTTTGACATAGATGGCCTCTTTGACCCTTCTTTCAAACCAACCTCCAAGTGGCCTCAATGACTCTCTAAAAGGATGCAAATGACCAGCTGTCTGCAAGGAGTATAAACCCTTCCGTTCTCCACTATCCAGTCAGAGCTGAAGAAGCTTCTTGGATCAGAAGCGAAACATCTTCAAAGAAAAAAAAACAAGAAAGTCCAATTGCCAAAAGCACTTTTGGGACAAGCATGACCTGGATGACTGAGACTCTCCGTAGACTTTTAACTGGCAAGCGGGCAACCCTTTTCCACCAGGTTCTCCTCCTTCCCTTTCCTCCAGATTAGTGGAGTTGAGACAGCACTGCTTGCAGGACCAGCCCCACCCATTGGGGTCCAGCTATCCGGAAGCCCTCTTGAGCTGAACCCCCCCCCTCCTAACTCAACAAGCATCCAAAGAGTTAATTCTTTTCTTACCCTTAATTCTCCTCGCAGGCCATCCCAGATCTGATGAATAAGCCTCGGACAATCGTCCTCTAAATTGCTTTCCACCTGTGGCTGGCTAAAAAACAAAACAAAAAACGTAAGCAGACTCATGCCCCGCTGAGATCTTTTCTCAGGAGGAAAGTCACCAGCCGTGTATGACTCCGTCTGCCTGTTAACCGTACCTAAACTGAGTATCATGGCTCCATTATAAAGTTGCTCTATCGCAGCAGTCTGCAACCTTAAACACTCAAAGAGCCATTTGGACCCGTTTCCCACAGAAAAGAAAACACCGGGAGCCACAAAAACTGGGTGGGCGTGGCCAACTCGACGTCACTCACTTCCACCAGTCACACGACTCCTGCTCTGTATCTCTCTATGTCTCTCTCTCTCCCCCCTCTCTCTGTATCTCTCTGTCTCTGCCCCAGCCGCTTCTCCATCACCCACTGTCGCCCTTACTTTTTCAGGCCAGGCGAGGAGTGACTGGGAGGGAAGGGCGAGGGACGGGCTCAGCCAGTGGTGGGATCATCCAACAGGGAGCTACAGCAGAGGGCCCAAAGAGCTGCATGAAGCTCCGGAGCCGCAGGTTGCTGACACCTGCTCTATCGGAAGGCCTTTATCTACAGCAGAGGTCTTCAAACTTGGCAGCTTTAAGACTTGTGGACTTCAACTCCCAGAATTCTCCAGCTAGCTGGCTGGAGAATTCTGGGAGTTGAAGTCCACAAGTCTTAAAGCTGCCAAGTTTGAAGACCTCTGATCTACAGGCTTCAGAGAAGAGAAGTGTTATTTTAGCTCCTGCCCACTAGATGTTGCTGGGCTCAGAGATTACGCCCCACGGTGGATTGGAAAAAGAAGAGGAGCGAAGAAAAACATACGTTTTCTGCAAGGCAAAAGATGCGGTGGGATTTAGAGTTGCTTGAAATCTCCAAGATCTCAAGAGCAAAGCTGAGTAGAAGGACGGTGGGGGGGGTGTTGAAAAATAACCTTGTCTAAATCTCCCTCTGTTCTCAGTCTCTTTGACAAACAAGTTTCTTTCAAAGGCAACTTTTTTTGGAGTGTTATGTTTTTACACTGCATATAGCGGTGTTTTTCATTCTTGGCAGCTCTACAGATGTGTGGACTTCAATTCCCAGAATTCCTCAGTTGGGGAATTCTGAGTGTTGAAGTCCACATACATCTTAAGAGTTACAGTTGGGGAATTCTGGGAGTTGGAAGTCCACACATCTTAGGATGAGAAACACTGCTATATATATAAAAATCTTGCTATTAAAAAAAATTAAAAGATCACCACAACTCCTCACCAGCAATCAACATCCAGATAAGCAGAGATTAACTCTAAGATTAACACTAGGCCAGTGGTGGATTCCTCCCGTTCGGCCCGGTTCCGCCGAGCCGGTAGCGGTGACAATATGACATCACCAAACCGGTTCTGCCCCCCGCCCCCCCATCCACCCCGTGTTATTCTTACCTTTTATTTGGCCCCACCCCCAATCTATTGCTGCCTCCTGAGTCCCAGCTGATGGCTAGAGGGAAAAAAACTGTTTAAACTCTTGCCAAGGGGCTTCAAAGGGCCGCCCTACAGCTGATCAGTGTTAAAAGAAAACAAATGAATAGACCGGTGCCAGCAAAAATACATGAGTAGACCAGTGCCAGCAAAAATAAATTGGTAGCTCGGTAGAGCTCTGCAAGCAGTTAAAAGCCTGGTAAACCAGTACCTCTGCTAAATCCTAAATGATTGTCACATGACCATCAAGCCATGCCCACAAAATAAGCCACGCCCACAGAACCGGTAGTAAAAAATTTTTAGAACCCACCCCTGCACTAGACCAATTCAATCAGTAAACAATACCCCAAATAAGAAACTATTAACTAGGACAAACAATCCAACAATGAACAGCAGCCTAATCAAGGAACTACCAAGAATATTCCCACCAACACTAACAGGGCAAGCCACTAGTATATAAGTAGAGAGCAAACCCACTCACTTCTAGCACTGCTGATGTTACCTAGTTAGGTAATGAAATGTCTGGAAGAAAACAGACAGCACCAAGGACCCCACAATTCCACAAACATCCTCTTCTACTGGTACTGCGATAGAATTACCATATTTTTTGCAGTATAAGATGCTCCAGAAAATAAGACTCGCCTAGAGGAAAAGAACAAATTAAAAATCTGTCTCTGCCTCCCAGCATCTATCGAGTATTCATCTGGCTAGTATCCTTGCAGCAAACAGCAAACAGCCTGGTCAGCTTCAGCAAACAGCTGGGGAACACTGGAGACTTTGCTGCTGAGCAGCTGATTAGCAGTTGGATCAGCCTCCCGGAATACCGCTGATCAGCTGCTAGGCAGTGGGGATCACTGCTACCATTCGCTATTCACCGCCACCGCCATTTGCCGCCACCACCACTGATCGCTGCCAATTGCTGCCAGCAGCGAATGGTGGCAACTGTGAACAGTGGCGATTGGTGGCGATAGGCAGTGGCGATCCCCGTCGCCTAGAACAGCTGATCAGCGGTATTCCGGGAGACCAATCCAACTGCCAATCAGCTGCTCGGCAGAGAAGGCTCCAGTGTTCTCAGGCGGCGGCGAATGGAGGAGAATGGCGGCAAATGACGGCAGCGGTGACAGGCATCTGTGAATGCCACTGCCACAGCAACCCCCCACCGCAAATATTTGCTCTGAGATGTACAGACATTTACACCCACTCTTTTTTTGGGGGGAGGAAACGTGTTTTATAGTGTGAAAAATATGGTACCTGGAGTGCTGATCTCCTGTCTTTTACACTATGGTATCGCCATCCCGCCAATTCACCCCCAAGGGATAAGCTAACCTCAAAACAGCAAAATCAATGAAGGGAAATGGCAAATGAATTCTGAAGCTTCTGTAAAACGAATTTGGAAAACAGGAGTCTGTTCTTTGTCAGGGGAAAAAAAAAAAGTCCAACACTTGATACGGTATCAAATGAGTTTTGGGAACCGTATCGATCCATACCATAATTTAGTCAGATTGAAACAATCCTTCTCAAATCGGCACTCAGTGGAGAACGGCTGATCTCAAAAACGATAAGCAGGTCAGGTCAGGTCAGATTACAGGTTAGACTGGCGAGGACTAACAAATCCCAGAGCTGGTTGGAAGAAGATCCTGAAGAAGGCAATGTTTTTTTTTATTTATCTATTGGCCACCTAACTCTCATGGATTCCCTCTGATAAGGAAGAATGTTTTCATTTAGAGAGCCATTGGCTGTGGCTACGCCTGTTTTTTTTTTTTACAGTTTTCTTTTTCTTTTTCCCCTGTGGATTTGCTGGATTGTTATCGATTATATTGTTACTGTTAACAGTTTTGTTTTTGTGTTTTGTTTTTTCATTTGAAACACAAGGGTGGAAATTGCACCTATACCGCTCCGTTTTTTTTTTAAAAAAGAGCAGACGTCGCGAGGACAACAAGCATAAGGATGGCCTAATCCGAAAATAACATGTTGGCGATTTAAAAGATTGTTTTCCAAACCAGTGGCGTATCGAAGCCAGAGTCCCCTGCTGCCTAGTGAATATATATTCTTCGCTATTTTCTTGCAAAATTTTGTAGCACCAGATAGCTGTCTCACCGCTGCCTCGAAGCTCATTTGCTCTTCAATTCAGACTCCCATTTGGTCCAATAGCTCCTGGATCCCATTTCTGGGGGGTGGGGGGGTGAGGGTGGGGGTTTCTCAATTATTTCCCATGGCCCAGCTTTGATTTCAGTTGAAAACAAATGAGAGAAAACACCATCCTGTCTTCCATTCCTTTGCCGTGCCTTTGGGAAAAAAGAAGAAGAAGAAAAAAAAAATCCTGAAGGGCGTCCGTCTTCTAGTCTACTCTGAATATTCATTTAGTCACAATGAATATTCAGCTAATGAATTTGTCAGTGCAAAGAGTTGCAGAGGGGAATTCATTAGACCGATGGAGCCCCACGTTAGAGCTAATTATATCCCGTGGAAGCAAGATTTTGTCACTAGCTTCTGCAGATACAGAGATAACATAGGAGGAAAACCAGGAGTGAAATCCAGCAGATTCTGACAGATTCTGGAGAACTGTATCAAGGTGGCAATTAATCCCATTCTGCTTTTTTTTTTTTTAATTTGATTTATATGCTGCCCTTCTCCGGAGACTCAGGGCGGCTTACAATGCGCTAAGCAATAGCCTTCATCCTTTTGTATATTTATACAAAGTCAGCTTATTGCCCCCACAAACTGGGTCCTCAATTTACCTACCTTAGAAAGGATGGAAGGCTGAGTCAACCTTGAGCCTGGTGAGATTCGAACCTGCAGTAATTGCAGGCAGCTGGTCTTAATAACAGGGTGCTTTAGACCACTGTACTACCAAGGCATCCTACCAAGGTGCAATTTTGGGTAATTGCACCTTGATTAGAGAATGGATCGTGACCATTTCCTTGAAGTATACTTTAAGAAAATAAACCCGAAGATATATTTTCTAAAAGAAAAAACTCATTTATTTGTTATAAAGAAAATAAAACATCTTACTAATCTAATTAGTTACATCTTGGCAAAGCTTTCCCGGCCACCTCTCCTGGCCGGAGAACAAAGAAAAGAAGAAGAAAATGAAAGAATGTGGACATGCGCAGTTAGCTTAGAGATAAGAACTTGGCAAGCTACAGTAAGTCTGAAAGTTCAAAAATAAGAGCTCATCTGGTAAATACAAAAATGCAGTGACAAACCGGTAGCGGAAATTTTGAGTAGTTCGGAGAACCGGCAAATACCACCTCTGGCTGTCCCCAGAGTGGGGTGGGAATGGGGATTTTGCAGTATCCTTCCCCTGCCACGCCCAGCAAGCCACATCCACAGAACCGGTAGGGAAAATTTTTTGAATTTCACTCCTGAGGAAAACTCCTGGTTTCTGTGAGCAACATGCATTTGAGAGGCCGGGGCAGAAAATAACAGAATAGAACTGAAAGGGATCTTGGAGGTCTTCCAGCCCAACCCCCTGCTTAAGCAGGAGATCCTATATCATTTCAGACAAATGGCTTTCCAGTCTCTTCTTAAAAGCCTCCAGGGATGGATCCCCCACAACTTCTGAATCGAAGAACAAATTGTTCTACTGGTTTATTGTTCTCACTGTCAGGAAATTCCTCCTTAGTTTTAGGTTGAATCTCTCCTTGATTAGTTTCCATCCATTGCTTCTTGTCCTGCCTTCAGGTCAGGGGTGAAATGCTCCCGGTTCGGACCGGATCGCCCGATCCGATAGCGATAGAGGCGGGTGGTTCAGAGAACCGGTAGCAAAAATCCCTGCCCCCCCCGCACATTGCCCAGCTGAGCCGCGCAATCATCAGAGGCTTTTTAAAAAAAATTTAAAAGCATTTTTTCTACAACCTCTTTGGCCAAAAAAATGCTTTTAAAAGTTTTAAAAAAAAGCCTCTGATGATCGCGCGGCTCAGCTGGGATCATCAGAGGCTTTTAAAAGCATTTTTTCTACAACCTCTTCGGCCGAAGAGGTTATAGAAAAATGTTTTTAAAAGGAAAAAATGCCACTGCCGATCAGCAATTCAGCTGGGATCGTCAGAGGCTTTAAAAGCATTTTTTTTACAACCTCTTCAGCCGAAGAGGTTGTAGAAAAAATGGTTTTAAAAGTTAAAAAAAAAAAAGTTGGCCACACCCACTCAGTCATATTAACCCCCCCCACCAAGCCACGCCCACAAAACCGGTAATAACAAATTTTACATTTCACCACTCTTTCAGGTGCTTTGGAGAATAGATTGAGCCCCTCTTCTTTGTGGAAGCCCCTCAAATATTGGAAAACTGCTATCATGTCACTCACAGAGGGCATGAAAGGTGGCACCCTCAGTTCCTGAAATCAAAAACAGCCTCTTCCCTGTCACTTCCTCAAAAGCTGTGTTTATTTTCAGTGTGGTTTGCTTCCAGTCAGTGAACATATAGGATTAATTGGTTTAATCACGTTTTTCAAGTTTTGACAGACTAAAAAAAATGTGGCTTTATTAGATGCCACAAAATGTAGTACTAACAACCGCAAAGATCAGTGTTAAAAGGCCTGCAATTAATGAGGGTGGGAGATTTACAGTGTATCATTTTAACTGAAGTACTTATAACACTGCAAATGGAAATAGACACCGCAGATTTTTGTTTCCCAAGAATTCTAAGTCGGTGAATGTACAATATAAAAGAGGAAAAAAAATGTCTTCAACAATTGTTTTCCCATTTGCAAACATACACAGACTTAAATCAGCGGAGATTTTCTTGAACCAAATCCTATGCCAAACAAATGTAAAATATTCTGTGGGTTGGTGGGTTTTTGTTTACTTCAGATCACAATGTCGCCTACAATGGAATGCTTAAAAGGACAGGAAAATAAAAAAATTAAGTATGCCTAAAGCATTTTCAGAGATAAATAACAGGTATTCTTTTGACGTCAACCAAAATTTGCTTGAAAAGAACGAATTTGCATTGTGATACAGTGCATGTAGCTATATGTATTTATACAAACTTCAGGATGGATGGATGGATGGAAGATAAATAGTATCTAAAATATTTGATTGAAAACCTAACTCTGATGATAGATAGATGGATGGATGGATGGATGGATGGATAGATATAGATAGATATAGATAAGGTATGTAGATAGATAGATAGATAGATAGATAGATAGATAGATAGATAGATAGATGGATGGATGATAGGTAGTAGCTAGATAGATAAGGTATGTAGATAGGTAGGTAGGTAGATGGTAGGTAGGTAGATAGATGATAGGTAGGTAGATAGGTAGGTAGATAGATAAGGTAGGGAGGGAGATAGGTAGATAGGTAGATGATAAGTAGGTAGATAAGGTATGTAGATAGGTAGGTAAGTAGGTAGATGATAGATAGATGATAGGTAGGTAGATACATTAGGTAGGTAGGTAGGTAGATGATAGGTAAGGTAGGCAGGTAGGTGGGTTGGTCGGTAGGTAGGTTGGTAGATGGATAGATGATAGGTAGGTAGATAATGTATGTATGTATGTAGGTAGATAGATGGATGATAGGTAGGTAGGTAAGATATATAGGTAGGTAGATGATAGGTAGGTAGATAAGGTAGGCAGGTAGGTGGGTAGGTAGGTAGGTAGATATAGATAGATAGATAGATAGATAGATAGATAGATAGATAGATAGATAGATGATAGGTAGGTAGGTAGGTTATGTATGTGGGTAGATAGATGGATGATAGGTAGGCAGGTAAGGTATATAGGTAGGTAGGTAGATAGATGAATGATAGGTAGATAAGGTATATAGGTAGGCAGGTAGGCAGGTAGGTAGGTAGGTAGGTAGATGGCTGACTGGGTGGCTGGGTGGCTGGATGATAGGTAGGTAGGTAAGGTATATAGGTAGGTAGGTAGGTAGGTAGATAAGGGAGAGAGAGAGGGAGTCTTACAATTTCAACAATTGTAAGTCATCAGAGACTAAATTCCCACGTAGATTCAGTCTAATTGGGAGAAAGACACACATAAAACTTGGCTGGTGTTAACCTGGATTATGCTTCATGGCTTAGCATGTTGTGCAAACTCTGACGCTTTGATCAGTTTACAATGCAAAGAGCTGCTCTGATCCATCAAACAAGCGAAGGAAGTGACAAAATCAGGGGTGTCCACAGGGTGTGATGAAAAACGTCAAAACGGCAACTGTGACAGTGCGATTGAAGCTTCGCCTGGGTTTTTTTTTTTTAATGCACGATGCATAAATCACGATGCAGACCGTCACAGCCGCCCTCTTGACTTTTTTTAACCACACCCTGTGGACACACCAGACCACATTAAATGTATTGTGTGAACATAGTCAATCAATCAGAATAGAGCTGGAAGGAACCTTGGAGGTCTTCTAGTCCAACCCCCTGCTCAAGCAGGACACCCTATACCATTTCAGACAGATGGCTGTCCAGTCTCTTCTTAAAAACCTCCAGTGATGAAGCACCTACAACTTCTGGAAGCAAGTTGTTCCACTGGTTAATTGTCCTCACTGTTAGGAAGTTTCTCCTCAATTCCAGGTTGCTTCTCTCCTTGATGAGTTTCCATCCATCGTTTCTTGTCTTTCTTTTGTTTCTTTCTGGTGCTTTGGAGAAATAGCTTGACCCCCTCCTCTTTGTGGCAGCCCCTCAAATACTGGAATACTGCTATCATGTCCCCCCTAGTCCTTCTTTTCTCTAGACTGGCACAAACCCAATTCCTGCAACCCTTCTTCAGATGTTTTAGTCTCCAGGCCTTTAATCATCTTAGCTGCTCTTCTTTGCACTTTTTCCAAAGTCTCAACAGTGCCGTTTTCAGTGCCATTGTAATTTCAAATGGTCACTAAACAAATAGTTGTAAGTTGAGGACTACCTGCCTATTCAGACCAAGGCCTTGCAGTGTTGTTCTTGAGCAGCCAGTGTTTGAGCTAATTTAAATTCAGCCTCCTGCTGCAGGAACAGTCTATCCAGGATTCAGCAAGACACAGTGCATGGCTATGGGGACTGCATCGTCTCTGGAGATCCTCAGTTATCCAGGTCAGGGTTGTCCCAAAGGTGCTTTTTCAAAAGGCAACTGGACTTTCTTTCTTTCTTTTTTTCCTTGAAGACATTTCACTTCACATCCAAGAAGCTTCTTCAGTTCTTTAGAACTGCATGTTTGCTTCTCACAATCAGGATGGTGCAATTGTTTCTTTGCTTGGGAAACACAACCATTCTTTTGTGTTGTAACAGCGTCATTGTCAGCACTTCAAACTGCATTTACTCTAGTGCTGACATAAGAAGGAGAAGCGGAGGCATCTGGAAAGGGACGTTTGACTTTTCACCTACTTATTTTCCCTGGAGATAACATCCCCTAGGAGATGGGATGGGAGGGGGGAAATTCCTTTGAGCTGGAGCAGTAGATTAAGGGTAGAGTGACTTGGAAGATGGCCAATGAGTGCAGGGGAGTGGGGAACGGAAAGGGAGAGTTTTATGGTCTGGAAGTCAGTGTTGGCTGCAATGAAGTCGGATTCAGAATGTCGTGCTTAATAAATGGGAGTTTTTTCTTCAAAGACTTTGTTTGAAATGCAATTTATTTGAGACGACCTCGAAACCTGACACTCATCTTTGTTTGAATGCAGGTACTCCTTGACTTAAAGCCATTCTTGAGTGGGAGGGGTTGGATTAGATGACCTCCAAGGTCCCTTCCAACTCTGTTAATCTGTTAAATAATGTACAGTGTTCCAATCCGGGCATCACAGTTGAAAAACTGTGCAGTTATGCTCTTACATAACTTTCTCCCTGCAAGCAAGGATATTCAAAATTCCAAGGTTTTTTTTTTATGTTTTGTTTTGTTTTGTTTGTGGTTTGGACTATTTTGAATTCAAAACTCCAGTTCAAGAGAAACGTAGCAAAGAATGAAACAAACCTCCACTCTCAAGTGTATTCTTGAAAGGTTTTGGACCAGGCATGCTCCTTGGAGCTGTGCTTGCAAAAACTTTTTTAAAAAAAAAGAAATGCAAAGAGCACAGCTCAGGTCTTTTTGGAAGGAGGCCCACCTGTCAGCCCACAGAAAAAGACAGGAATAAGCTTAGGTGGTAAAAAAGCACTTTGTGAAGCTACAATAACAGGTGGTGAGAGGCAATTTTCCGGGTTTACCTCTTTGGATATTGGCATTTTCCCAGCTGGCTGGCAGTTCCTAGCCAAACTTGGCTCATCTTGGAAAACTAAAGAGGATTCAAACTAATCTCTCCACTGTAGACAGAACAGAATAACGGAAGGGACTTTGGAGGCCTTCTAGTCCAGCTGTCACCAACTGGTGGTCCATGGACCACTGGTGGTCCGCGAGAACATTTTGATGGTCCACAGAAAAATTATTTGCATTTTTTATATTGCACTAAATCAGGGGTCCTCAAACTACGGCCCCTGGGACAGATATGCGCAATAAATGTTTGTGTTGCTGCAGAGTCTCCCCCTTCGGGGTCTTCTTATGTGGGTTGGAGGGGGGCAGAAATTCAGAATTGGGGTCTGCTTCCCCCCTGCCTTTGGGTGAAGGCAGGGGGAAGTGCCGCTGGTGGCGAAGAGCCGGAGGGTCTCGTTCCAGTGGGACTGCCTCATGGCCTGGAACTGGCTGACCATCTCAGCCCGCTGAGCCTCCAGGCGCCGGTACGTGGCCTTGCATTCCTGCAGGTCTTCTCTCTGCTTGGAAAGCCTATGCTCCTAGTCCTCAGTGAGGTCCTTCTGCTGAGCCTCCTTCTCGGCCAGATCCAATTTGAACTGAGCTGTTTTGCCAACTCTTTCTCGTGGTGGCTGCTTAGCTCCAACAACTGCTTCCTGTTGGGGCCCTAAGGAGCCCGGACGGGGAGGCGAGGAGGGGCTGGGAGGGGAGAGGTGAGTAGAGGCTGGTGAGGCACCCCTCAATGTGAGTGACATTGAGTTGGCCACGCCCAGGGGTGAAATCTAAAATTGGTTACTACTGGTTCTGTGAGCATGGCTTGGTGGGGGTGGGGTTTAATGTGACTGGGTGGGCGTGGCCAATTTTTTTTTTTTACTTTTAAAACCATTTTTTACATGTAAAACTATGTAAAAAAAATGCTTTCAAAAGGCTTTGATGATCCCAGCTGAGTTGCCTGATCAGCAGGCAACTCAGCTGGGATCGTCAGAGGCATTTAAAAGAAAAAAAAAAGGCTCTGATGATCGCGCAGCTCAGCTGGGCATGGGGGGCGGGGGCAGGGATTTTTGCTACCGGTTCTCCGAACTGCCCGCCGCCATCGCTACCTACTCGCCTGAGCCGGTCCGAACCGGGAGCATTTCACCCCTGGCCACGCCCACCCAGTCACATGACTACCTAGTCACGCCCACTCAGCCCATCATTAGGCAGATCATATTAGTGGTCCGCGGGATTTAAAATTATGAATTTAGTGGTCCCTGAGGTTGGTGTACCCCTGTTCTACTCCAACCCCTTGCTCAGGCAGGAAACCCTACACCACTTCAGACAAATGGTTATCCAATCTCTTCTTAAAAACTTCCAATGTTGGAGCATTCACAATTTTTGGAGGCAAGTTGTTCCACTGATTAATTTTTCTCTCTGTCAGGAAATTTCTCCTTAGTTCTAAGTTGCTTCTCTCCTTGACTAGTTTCCATCCGTTGCTTCTTGTCCTGCCCTCGGGTGCTTTGGAGAATAGCTCGACTCCCTCCTCTCTGTGGCAATCCCTGAGATATTGGGAGACTGCTTGTCAGAAGGTCGCAGAAGGGGATCACGTGATTTTGGGACCCAGCAACCGTCATAAGCATGAATCAGTTGCCAAGCTTCTGAATTTTAATCACGTGATCATGGGGATGCTGCAAAGATCGTAACTGTGAAAAAAGGTCATAAGTCACATTTTCCAGTGCCATTGTAAATTAGAATGGTCACTAAACGAACTGTTAACTGTTAAGTAGTCGAGGACTACTGGTCTTATAGTTGATGATTGGGGTAGCAAAATAGTGAAAAGAAATTAAATTCCTTCTATTGGAAATCTCTTCTGTTGGAAAGAAATAAGCCCCTTCTCCTCTGTTAATTCTGCCGACATAAACCTTCATTCATTAAAGGAAATTGTCTTTTTCTTTTCTCTACACTCTAACCTCCCCCCTCCTTCAAACAATATACAAGCGAGCCCAATTCTGATATTTCTTCCCCCCAGTTCATCATTGCCCAGCAGGTCCTTTAATATGAACCTTGGCGAAAAACAGCTGGTAGCAATCTTAATGGATTTTTTGTGAAGCTTTTACTGCAGACCTGGAAAAAAGGGGTTTTGAAGTCTCTTTTGCTTGGTCTCAAAAGATGCAGACCGGTTCAAGGTTCAAACGGATTTTGGATTGACTTGAACGTTGGGCCTCATCCTTTTTTTTTTTTTATAGAAAGTTTTTTTTAAACAAACAAACATACTTATTGAGTATTAAGCTAGAAGAAGAACAGGTGAAAGAAACAATGATAGCATGGGCTAAGAATTTTGGATATACAATTGAGTTAGATAAATGGCAGCAAATATGGGAAAGAAACTATAAATTAACCATGTCCACAAGAACCTTGGTGGCGCAGCAGACTAAAATGCTGTTAAAGTAGTACTTAGCTGCCAGCTGCCTGCAATTACTGCGAGTTCAAATCTCACCAGGCTCAAGCCTTCCATCCTTCCGAGGCAGGTAAAACGAGGACCCGGATTGTGGGGGCAATAAGCTGACTTTGTATAAAAAGAACACCGCTTAGGGGGGCCCCGAAAGCCCTACTAAGCAGCTATATACAAAAGTATGAAGGCTATTGCTTAACGCATTGTAAGCTGCCCTGAGTCTCCGGAGAAGGGCGGCATATAAATCGAACCAATAAATAAATAAATAAATAAATAAATAAATAAATAAATAAATAAATAAATAAATAAATAAAGGGAGCCTTGGTAGTACAGTGGTCTAAAGCACCCTGTTATTAAGAACAGCTGCCTGCAATTACTGCAGGTTTGAATCTCGCCAAGGCTCAAGGTTGACTCAGCCTTCCATCCTTTCTAAGGTAGGTGAAATGAGGAGCCAGTTTGTGGGGGCAATAAGCTGACTTTGTATAAATATACAAAAGGATGAAGGCTATTGCTTAGCGCATTGTAAGCCGCCCTGAGTCTCCGGAGAAGGGCGGCATATAAATCAAAAATAAAAAAAATAAATAAAAAAAAATACATACATACATACATACATACATACATAGAAAATCAATACAAAATGTTCTATAGATGGCATATGGCACCTGAAAAGTTGGCAAGAGTGTTTAAAGATAAATCAGCTAAATGCTGGAAATGCCATCAGATACCAGGATCGTATTATCATATGTGGTGGACGTGTCCAGAAGCAAGGAACTACTGGATTAAAATTAGAACATGGCTAGAGGAAATGATACAACAACTTATTGATTTAAAACATTGGGCCTCATCCTCGATGGTGCAGTTCACCAGTGAGAGTGTAAAGTTTTGCACTTAGGTAAGAGAAAGAAAAACAGATGCACAGGTACAAGTGGTAGCAGGCTCAGGAGTAGGATTTGAGTGGAGGGTTTGGGTGTCCAGGTAGGTCACAGATACGAAACATGAGCCACCTGTGTGCTGTCCCAAAAGGCACCTGGACTTTGAAGATGTTTTGTTTTTCATCCAAGAAGCTTCTTCAGTTCTGACTGGTGAGAATGGAAGGATTTATATTCCTCACAACCATCTGATCCTTAGCACTTGGAACCCACATCAGGAGGGTGTGCATCAGTGGTGGGTTCCTCCCGGTCCGGTCCGGTTCGGCTGAGCCAGTAGCGGTGACGATATGACGTCACCAAACCGGTTCTCCCCCCATCCACCCACGTTATTCTTAGCTTTTATTTGGTCCCACCCCCAATCTATTGCTGCCTCCTGAGTCCCAGCTGATGACTAGAGGGAAAAAAAACTGTTTAAACTCTTGCCGAGGGGCTTCAAAGGGCCGCCCTACAGCTGATCAGTGTTAAAAGCAAACAAATGAGTCGGGTCGTAAGTGCGAGGACTGGTCGTAAGTGCGAGGACCTTCCAGAAATGACTCTGACCAGCTAGCCACGCCCACCTAGTCACATGACCTCCAAGCCACACCCACAAAATAAGCCACGCCCACAGAACCGGTAGTAAAAAAAATTAGAACCTACCCCTGGTGTGCATCTAAATAGTGCAAATGGGTGTGGAACAGGGGTGAAATGCTCCCGGTTCGGATCGGCTCGGGCGAGTAGGTAGCAATGGCGGCGGGAAGTTCGGAGAACCGGTAGCAAAAATCCCTGCCCCCGCTCCCCATGCCCAACTGAGCCGCGCAATCATCAGAGGCTTTTTTTCTTTTAAATGCCTCTGACGATCCAAGCTCTGACGATCCCAGCTGAGTTGCCTGCCGATCAGGCAACTCAGCTGGGATCGTCAGAGCCTTTTGAAAGCATTTTTTTACATGGTTTTACATGTAAAAAATGGTTTTAAAAGTAAAAAAAAAAAATTGGCCACGCCCACCTAGTCATATTACCCCCCCCATCACCAAGCCACGCCCACAGAACCAGTAGTAACACATTTTAGATTTCACCACTGGTGTGGAACCTTCTTGGAACTACAGGTAAACCTCAACATACGACCACAATTGAGCCCAAAACTCAGCCAGGTTCACTTCATACTCTGCTCTCTTGGATCAAAAAGAGGAACAGATTCCACCCGATCACCCTCTCCGGCTCTCTCCATCTTAGACCTCCCTGGGATCCCACCATCTCCAGCAAATCCAGTTAACTGAAGAGGTTCCAAGTTCTCCTCATGAGAATATCCGCTTGAAATAGACGGTCAGCTTCTTTCACAGCTACCTAAGCCTAAAAGTGATCCTTTCTAAGCCCAATTCTCACAAATTCTCTTTAACAAGATTTATTGAGATGGCAGAGATGGAATCACAGCTGGTCACTCAATCAATCAGAATAGAGGCTGGAAGTGTTTTAAATGGTAACAGATCTTTTGGCTTGTAAGGCGCTATAGAAATGGAATCAGTCAATCAATAACACCCAACTTCTCCTATTAACTCTGCTTGTCAGAAGCCAGCTGGAAAAGTCATAAATCGCAATCACAGGATGCCAGGATCTTGCAACTATCATAAATACATGCCAAACGATCAGAATAGAGCTGGAAGGGACCTTGGAGGTCTTCTAGTCCAACCCCCTGCTCAAGCAGGAGATCCTATGCCTGTGATGGCGAACCTATGGCTGTTGTGGCCTGTCAGTGGCCTGTGCGGATTGTAGCTGATTGTGACAGCGAGGAGGCTGGTGTGGTGCTGTGCCAGCAGCCTGTGCAGCTGGCACTCGAGTCAGACAATGAGGAGGCTGGAGAAGATGTGGTGCCAGAGGCAGGGATTCAGCCAGGGCCTTCAGAACCTCCAGAAGCTTCTTTAAGAGAAGAGGAAGAAGAGGAGGAGCCTCTTCTCAATGCACGGGCGCACAGAGCTGCCAAAAGGCAGGAGTGGCTCCTCAGGAGGAGGTCTCCTCGAGAGTAAGACTTGGGGCTAATTGGCCACTCCCTTAGCTTATTTAAGGAAGAATGCCGACTGAAGCAATTTGTAGGGAACAACTTTAGTTCATTCTCCTTTGCATCTGGATTCTCTGCAAATTGCTTCTGGGCTTTCTGCCAACCTTCGTAAGATTGTGATTACTTTATCTTTGGTTTCTTGTAGGCTGTTAAGAAAGTTTATTAACAGCCTTTGTTTGGAAAAAACTGAGTTATTTTAGTAAATTTAAGTTTTGTACAAACTTTGTGTGTGCTGTGTTCTTTGGGGTCCGTAGCTGGGGCAGAACAATGGCACATGTGCCAGAAGTGTCACACAGAGCTATGTCTCCAGGCATTCCAGCTGTCGCCCGTTGCCCTTCTGGATTCTGGGGCACACATGCATGCTGGCCAGCTGGTATTGACGTGCATGGGAGTGCTGGAAACCGGAAGAGCAGCTCCCTAGCATGTATGCGCACGCAGGGAAGCTGAATGTCTGGTTTCCGGCACGCACATAGACACAAAGACCAGCTGGCCAGCACATATGTGCATGCCAGAAACTGGAACACCAGGTGACTGGTGTACATGCACATGCAGGGGAACTTCTGTTCCGGTTTCCGGTACTCCCCCGCACACGTGTGTGACAGTGGTGGGTTTTAAAAATTTTTACGGTTCTGTGGGTGTGCTTTGGTGGGCGTGGCATTGCTTGATGAGCATGGCAGGGGAAGGATACTATAAAATCTCCATTCCCTCCCCACTCCAGGGGAAGGATACTGCAAAATCCCCATTCCCACCCCACTCCAGGGAAAGGATACTGCAAAATCCCCATTCCTGCCCCACTCCAGGGGAAGGATACTGCAAAATCCCCATTCCCGCCCCACTCCAGGGGAAGGATACTGCAAAATCCCCATTCCTGCCCCACTCCAGGGGAAGGATACTGCAAAATCCCCATTCCCTCCCCACTCCAGGGGAAGGATACTGCAAAATCCCCATTCCCACCCCACTCCAGGGGAAGGATACTGCAAAATCCCCATTCCCTCCCCACTCCAGGGGAAGGATACTGCAAAATCCCCATTCCCGCCCCACTCCAGGGGAAGGATACTGCAAAATCCCCATTCCCGCCCCACTCCAGGGGAAGGATACTGCAAAATCCCCATTCTTGCCCCACTCCAGGGGAAGGATACTGCAAAATCCCCATTCCCGCCCCACTCCAGGGGAAGGATACTGCAATTTATATGCCGCCCTGGGTCTTTTTTTTTTTTTTTTTTAATTTGATTTATATGCCGTCCTTCTCTGGAGACTCAGGGCAGCTTACAATGCGCTAAGCAATAGCCTTCATCCTTTTTGTATATTTATACAAAGTCAGCTTATTGCCTCCACAATCTGGGTCCTCATTTCACCTACCTTTGAAAGGATGGAAGGCTGAGTCAACCTTGACCCTGGTGAGATTTGAACTTGCAGTAATTGCAGGCAGCTGATGTTAATAACAGTGCTTTAGACCACTGTACTACCAAGGCTCTTTGGAGAGGGATGGCATATAAATTGAATAAGTTGTGAAGCAAATCATTGCAGTTGTTAATTGAATCATGTGATCATTAAACAAATCCAGCCTCCCCTCATTGATTTCCTTGTTGATGCCAGCTGGGAAGATCACAAATGTTATTGTGTGTGATCCCAAGATGCTGCAACCATTGTAAATACTTGACAGTTGTGAAGTGCCTACATTTTGATCATGGGACCATTGAGATACTGGAACAGTCATAAATACGAGAACAGGTCGTAAGACACTTTCTTCAGGGTCATTGTAAGTTCAAATGAATTTACGGATCTGGTGGCTCAGCAGACTGATAGCATTGTGATTAACACCAGCTGTCTGCAATTACTGTAAGTTTGAATCTCACCAGGCTCAAGGTTGACTCAGCCTTCCATCCTTTCTAAGGTACGTAAATTGAGGACCCAGATTGTGGGGGCAATAAGCTGAGTTTGTATAAATATACAAAAGTATGAAGGCTCTTGCTTAACGCATTGTAAGCCGCCCTGAGTCTCCGGAGAAGGGCGGCATATAAATCAAATTTAAAAATAAAAAGGTTGTTAAATGATGGTGATAAGTTGAAGATTACCTGTACAGGATTTCCACCAACTGGACTGGTTCCCACCACATGGAACCATGTGCGTAAAGAGAGGGATAGAACCAAGACCGCGTGAAGTGTTAAAGACCACTTTATAAGGCCTTGGTAAGGCCACACTTGGAATATTGCATTCAGTTTTTGTCGCCACGCTGTAAAAAAGATGTGGAGGCTCTGCACCAAAAAGCCGGTTAATTTCCATCAAACGGCAACTTACCAGTCCAATTAATTTTTTACTTGACTGAATGTCAAATGCGCTATCTTGCAAGCGGATGAGAGACGGAAAGAGATAACAAATGCACACAGAGGAATTGTAGATGAGACAGAAATGGGGATTGCAGGAGGACAAAACAAGCCGGTGTATAATGACCCTCAATTTCACTATCAATCAGAATACGAGCTGGGAGGGACCTTGGAGGTCTTCTAGTCCAGCCCCTTGCTCAAGCAGGAGACCCTATAAGTCCATCTTAATATGCTGTTCCTGGTATGTGATGTTTTTGTATACATATAGAGAAAGAAGCACTCTTGTAATCTTTGACTTTTAGGCTTGCTGTCAAACATCAGTGTCAGGTGTAAATGCTCTGACTATACCAGGGATCAGCTATAGCTCAGTAGTGAAAGGGTTAACCCAGACACCCACCTGGTCAGCTCCTCCCATAGACTCCTCCTTACCTGATTCCCCGCCCACAGGTATAAAAGGTGGGCACACTCCTCCATGTTCCCCAGATCTTGATGTAACCAAATGATGATATGATGAACCTGCAAATAAAAGAAAGATATTTTATATAATGACTCAAGTCTCTTCATTGGGCCTGATCCACCAACCTTGTAACAAATTGGTAGCAGAGGATGGTTGGTAAGGCCCAGAGATCCCGAGACACAAGACAAGAACCCATACCCACCTGCAGGATGGCGACACCCCCGAAGCAACGGGAAGGCAACCCATCGGACTCACCAGGGAAAGCAGGAACCTCAACCACCCCCAAAGCCACCGCGATGGAAGAAAAGGGGGAGATCGAAAAAGGGAAAAGGGCCCACCACGACCAAGAAGAAGAGAAGCTGCGACTCGACGTCCTGCAGCTGTTGAAGGAGCGAGCCGGCGACAAGAACCTCCTCACCGACCTGCGGAGCTTCATAATCGACCGCGAGGTGGCAAGGGGCGAAGAAGACTCGGACTCCGAACTCGAAGAGCTGGACTCGGTGAGTGGATCGCCCAAAGGGGCACTTCCAACGGCCACCGAGCCCCAAAGCCCCGCTCAAATTTTGAAACGGCGGCCATCTTTGTCCACGTGGTCGGACAAGATGGCCGACCGCCAACCAATCGATGGACAGAATTCAAAATGGCCGGCGCGCGAAAAATGCCGGACCATGACCCACGATGAAAGTGACCAGGGGGAGGGGACCGAATCCGACTCCGACCCCTGGTACACCCCCAGCGAGCGGCAAGTGGATAGGGCCATGAAGACCCTTGCCGCCGCCTTCGGCCCAGGCCTCAAAATCACTAAGGAGAGGCCGGAGGGGCCAAAACAAAAGGGAAGACGGGGAGAGGGGCGACGAAGCGCCCACCCGAGAGCCACCGACGCCCGTGACTGCTCGCCAGCCCACCTACGCACCCCAGGGACACCGCGCCTCCGATCGCCCAGGCCGCACACCCCGGACCGCGTGGATTGGGGCAGCTACTTACAGCCGTCGCCGGAGCCCCAACGCCGCCAGGATCTTCGCTCCGGAGATACAGCCGCTGGACGACGACTTCCGGAGCACACCTGGACCCCCAAGGCCGAAGCCGAGGCCTACCCGACCGGCAGAGGCCTCTACAGCGGAGCTACGGCAAACAGGTCCTTCCTCGACGACGGCGGAGCTGAAATGGACTTCGCGCATGCGCTCTTCCGCCTAGAGGAAGAAAAAAGAAAAAAATTACAAAGCGGGACTTTTAAATTGCCGCCAAGCGTGCCCATGCCTTACTGTTCCTACAGGCACATAAGAAACCATGGACAGCAGCCAGCAGTAAGTAATTTTACTAGTGGTACTGGAAACTTACCCGTTGACTTTCCCAAGTTGAGGATGGATGGGGGTAATATCCTAGAGTGGTCACAGCAGCTCCAGGTTATTTTCCTGAAAGAAAATATGTCTCATTTTATTAATGACCCCCCAGAGAGACCATGGACTTTAGAACTGGATTGCATGCACCATAAGGCGTTCTACCTCTTAATTGCCAGTATATCCCCCACAATTTACCACTGTATAGGCCATAACCTAACCGTGTCAGAAATTATAGGAAAAATGTTTGGGTTGTTTTACAGTGAGAGTGTGTCCACCACCACCCAAATTTCCAAGGATTTCTTTTCCGCCAGGCTCAAGCCAGGGACCCCCATGAGTGAACACCTAGTGTCCTTGAGCGGTACCAGGGCAGAGCTGCACCTTAGGGGAGAAGTTATTTCCGACCAGATAATGAAAAGCGTAATAATCAACTCTTTAGATTATTCATGGAATAGCTTCTTAACACATTTAGACACCATCAGCCTAGGAATGTTATCAGTAGAGAAGCTATCCAACAAGCTCATAGCCGAAGACAATCTGAGGAGGAGCCGCCCCGGCCCTCCCAGAGAACATAAGAGTGAGAAGAGGGTAGTCTTCCAAGAGAAACAACACAACACACCAGAGTGCTACATCTGCGGGTCAAGGGGACACATCAAGAGGGACTGCCCCAAGAGCTATAGGGAGAGAGGCAGGCCAGAGCATAGGCACAAGCAGACGGAAAGACACACATCCGAAGAAAGATATAGGCGTAGAGACTCACCCATTCCCAGGGATAAGAGGGGGAACAGAGACAGCTCACACGACAGCAGGACAGGATCTCTATATGGGATAGGGGAACACACACACACCACACACCAAGACAAAGGCACCAGCTCATGGCTCCTGGACTCGGGAGCCTCCAACCATACCACCTACAACCAGAAACTACTCTCACATTTCAAGAGGGAGGAATTTTCTATCAAAGTCGCAGATCAAAACCAGGTCAGAGTAACGGGCAAAGGAACAGTCATGTTACCAGGCTTAGGGAAAATAGAGGGGGTACTGTTAGTCCCGGAGATACCCCACAACATCCTAGCCGCAATAAAACTTAGCAAGGAATCTGGGATTGAGGTGACCTTCACCAAGGGCAATGTCAAAGTTAGTAAGGATGGGGAAGACGTAGGAAGAGTAACAATTAACCAAGGGTTACCTTACATAACTTTCCATGAGAACAACACCCACAGTGTAAACACCAACTCAGAGAATACAGAGGGCACTGACCAAAACAGGACAGAGGGTGAACAGGTAGACGAGAGAAAGACAGATAGCGATGATAACACGACACTAGAAATACAACACAACAAACACACCCAAAGGAAACCCTCAATAGGCAGGCCAATGCATGATGACTGCGCCCATCTGCTGCACCGGAAGCTAGGACACGCCAGTTTTCCCGTTGTACAGAAAATGACCAATTGTACCGAGGGCGTCAAAATAAAAAACTGTAAAAACTACCTCGAGTGCTCGGTGTGCAAGTGTTCAAAACTAAAGGTGAAACCCAGACCCAAGAAGTCGTTACGTGCCACCAAACAAATATTCGACTTAGTACACATGGACCTGGTAGGGCCCCTAAGGCCATCCATAAACTATAAGAAAAGGTACTTTCTCACTATAGTGGACGACTATAGTCGATATGGCTTCGTCTACACCTTAAGAAAAAAGGATGAGGCCTTCCAAAAATTCAAGGAGTTTTATAAAAGAGTAGAAACCCAAAACAACAAACAGGTCAAACAAATCATGACCGACAGGGGGTCTGAGTTCCTATCCAAGGACTTCTCCCATTGGCTCAGATCCAAAGGCGTGATTCACTTTACGTCGTCCCCATTTTCCGCCTTTCAAAACGGGGTCGCAGAACGACGGAATTCCACGCTGCAAACGATGGTCAGGTGCGCCTTAGAGGACGCGGGCATTGGCCAACACTTCTGGTCTGAAGCCCTGGTCTACTCCAATTACACACTGAATAGAACATGGTCCAGTGTGATAGACAAAACACCATATGAGATCATGTATAATAAGAAGCCACAAATAGCACACTTGCATGTGTTCGGTGTAACTGCTGATGTACACATACCCAAGCAGCTACGCAAGAAAGGGGATAAGGTATCCAGAAGGCTGAGGTTTATGGGATACGAACCAGGAACCAAGGGCTTCAGGTTTGTGGACAACAATAATAGATTTGTGGTCTCTAGGACAGCGGCATTCCACGAACAAGCCAACTGGTCCAGAATACACTTAAACGAGGTACCCACCGAGCGAGAGGATAGTCCTGCTGAGCAAGCTCAAAGCAAAGACGAGACAGTGAATAGACAGGAAGAGGGCAGGCCCAAGCCCAATCTCCAAGGCGTTAGGGTTGAGGGATGGAAAGAAAACCATCCCAAGATAAGTATAGACTCACTGACACAAAGAGAGGCCAGACATCTACACGATACAGAACAGACAGTAGACAGGCCGGTCAGGTCAACCAGAAATCAGCTACCCAGGAGGTTAAATGATTACGTGATGCACGTGCATACGAATCATATCACACCAAACTCCTACGAGGAAGTGTTAAGGCTGCCCCAGGAAGAAAGGACAAAATGGGAGTTAGCCATGGCCAAAGAACTGGATAGCCTGAGGAAGCTAAAAGTCTACACCCCATCCAAGGTCCCAGAGGGCAAGAACGCAATAGGCACTCGATGGATCTTCAAGATCAAGAACCTAGAGGGTGGCCAAAGCCTATACAAAGCAAGATTAGTCGCCCAGGGGTTTGCTCAAAGGTTTCCTGAGGACTACACTGACACATATTCCCCCACCGTAAGAACAGAAAGCGTCAAAAGCGCCCTGGTCATTGCATCCCTGCTAGGGCTGGAGGTGCACCAGTTTGACGTGCAGACTGCCTACTTGCACGCCAACCTAGACAAAGAAATATACATCAAAGCGCCCCACAGCAAAGAAACCAGCAGGGGGGACACCTGGTTACTCCACAAGAGCCTGTACGGGCTAAAGCAATCGGGCAAACGCTGGTACGAATGCCTGGTAGAGGCCCTGAAGTCTATGGGATTCACAGCGACCATAGCTGACAACTGTTTCTTTACCAAGAAAGAAGGGGACTCACCAGAATACATCCTAGTTTACGTGGATGACATTCTATATATCAGTAAACACGAAGGAAACCGCAACAACTTTGCCAGCAGGCTGGGCAAACACTTCACCCTAAAATACCTTGGGAAGATTAATCGGTACCTGGGGGTACAAGTCAACCAAACGCCAAAAGGTTTCCAGCTGTCGCAGAGAGAGAAAATAGAGGAACTGCTCCACAAGTGCAACATGGCAGACGCCAAGGGATGTGATTCACCCATGCAGATGGACTTTCTGAAAAACATGCATGATGAATCACCCGGGTTTGAAGACAACACATTGTACAGGTCAGTCATAGGCTCCCTCCTATATATCGCTAACTGGACAAGACCGGACATTGCTCTTTCAGTTAATTTATTGTCCAGGCACGTAAGCAAACCCACCACATACCACTGGGACGCAGTGAAAAGAGTACTAAGATACCTCAAACAAAGTGCCAACGCATGTCTAACCCTAGAACCCGAAAAATCCGACGAACCCATCCTCTCCTGCTACGCCGATGCCGACTGGGCCGGAGATACCAAAGGCCGGAAAAGCACATCTGGGTACATATTCTACCTAAATAACAGTCCGGTGCATTGGTACACAGGCAAGCAAATTTTGGTGGCTACCTCGACTACTGAGGCTGAATACATATGCCTCTCCAAAGCTGCCAACAACCTCATCTGGTTCGACGACCTACTCGCCAGCGTGTGGAGAGAACCAGCTTACCCAATAAATATCTATGAAGATAACAAAGCCGCCATAGAGATATCCATGTCCGACGCTGTAGGGCAAAGATCAAGACACATAGACATAAAATATAAGCACGTCAGACAACTCTCCAGAATCGGTTTCATAAAGGCCATTCACTGCGACACAGAAGAACAGACCGCAGACATACTCACGAAACCACTACAGGGCAAACAACACTCACACTTAGTTTCCAAACTCAACATCCACCCAAGGGTGCCAACCAGCCAGTCAGGTCCACAGACACGGGTCAGGCATTTAGAGGGGGATTTGTCAGGTGTAAATGCTCTGACTATACCAGGGATCAGCTATAGCTCAGTAGTGAAAGGGTTAACCCAGACACCCACCTGGTCAGCTCCTCCCATAGACTCCTCCTTACCTGATTCCCCGCCCACAGGTATAAAAGGTGGGCACACTCCTCCATGTTCCCCAGATCTTGATGTAACCAAATGATGATATGATGAACCTGCAAATAAAAGAAAGATATTTTATATAATGACTCAAGTCTCTTCATTGGGCCTGATCCACCAACCTTGTAACAATCAGCCATCATACTACTGACTGTTTTGAACAATAGGCAGGTTGTATTACACGAATGGCTATTTTATATGTGAAATTATGACTGAGATATTTCTGCACCTATATTGGTTCACACTGTCAGGAAGTTTCTCCTTAGTTTTAGGTTGCTTCTCTCTTTGTTCAGTTTCCATCCGTTGCTTCTTGTTTTGCCTTCTGTGTCAGCGTCTCAGCGCTGACGTAGAAAAGGGAGATAAAGCCTGAACTTTTGCCTGCTAAATCCCTTTGAAGCTCGGTCTCCTTGGAAATGAAGAGGGGGGGGGAACATTCCTGTGAACTGACGAGAAAAGAAGTCAGGAGAGTGACTTGGAAGATAGCCAATGAGAAGCAGAGAATTGGGGATCGGAAAGGGAGGGATTGGGGGCAAAGGTCAGTCCTGACTGCACGAGCCATGATCCGGTTGCTGTACTTGAATAAAGAGAAAATTTCCTTAAATATTGGCAGTTTGGAAATGCATTTATTTTGAGATAGCATCAAAGTCTGACATTCTGGTGCTTTAGAAAATACATTGCCCCCCTCTACCTTCTTACTGGCAGCCCCTTAAAAGCCTGTTGCCTATCACACTCTTGGGCAAAGCATGTGAGCCATTTCCTCCTTTCAGTGGTCCATGAAAGTGCATCTATAGTACGTGGATAATAAAGTTGAAAAAAGGTGAACAACATTTTTACAGAACTATAAATATGTTGAGGCTGGGTGTGACAAGGAATGGCTGGGAGGGGAGGGGCCAGGCGAGGGACCCCTTGACGTGAGTGACATTGGGTTGGCCACATGACCATCAAGCCATACCCACAAAATAAGCCACGCCCACAGAACTGGTAGTAAAAATTTTTAGAACTCACCCCTGCCCTATACCATTTCAGACAAGTGCCTATCCAATCTCTTCTTAAAAGCCACAATGTTTGAAGGCAATCTGTTCCACTGGTTAATTGTTCTTGTCAAGTTTCGAGGTCGTCTCAAATAAATTGCATTTCAAACAAAGTCTTTGATGAAAAACTTCCATTTATTAAGCACGACATTCTAACTCCGACTCCATCGTAACCAACACTGACTTCCTGACCCAAAACTCACCTTTTCCTTTCCCCACTCCTCTGCACTCATTGGCCATCTTCCAAGTCACTCTACCCCTAATCTACTGCTCCAGCTCAAAGGAATTTCCCCTCTCCTGTCCATCTCCTAGGGGATATTATCTCCAGGGAAAATAAGTAGGTGAAAAGTCAAACGTCCCTTTCCAGACGCCTCCGCTTCTCCTTCTTATGTCAGCACTAAAGTAAATGCAGCTTGAAGTGCTGACAGTTCTTACTGTTAGGAAGTTTCTCCTTAATTTCTCTCCTTGATTAGGGTCCATCCATTGTTTCTTTGTCCTGCCATCAGGGGCTTTGGAGAATAGCTTGACTCCCTCTTCTTTGTGGCAGCCACTCAGATATTAGAAGACTGCTATCTTGTCATCCTTAATCCTTCTTTTCATTAAACTAGACGTACCCAATTCCTGCAACCGTCGTTCATACGTTTTAGCCTCCAGTCCCCTCATCGTCTTTGTTGCTCTTCTCTGCACTTTTTCTAGAGTCTCAACATCTTTTTTACATCGTGGCGACCAAATCTGGCAGTGTGCCAGTGGGGATGCTTCATGAGCCAGTGGGGATACTGCGATGGTCATAAGTGCGAGGACTGGTTATATGTTACTTTCTTTGATGCTATTGTACCTTTGAACGATAGCTGAATGAATGGTGGTAAGTAGAGCACTACCTGTATTGGAGAAATCGTGAGCCATGGGGGGGGGCAGTGGGAAGTCTCGAGTAGCAAACAACATCACTCACCTGTTTCCCCTGGCCAGGTAAACAGAAAAAGCCATCAAGATTACCTGTCCCCTTTTAACCTTTGCCTACCTCCCTCAGGCCATTTGAATGCTTGAAGCAAAACACCCAGGCTCCCTCTGTGCCCGGCTCAGAAGAAGGATGAGAAAAAAAAGTTTCTGCCGGCTCCTTGTTCCCATGGAAACAGATAATTTACTTCCTTTGAAGTTCAACCCAATGTCTTGGGTCATCTCTGGCTCGCATCAAAGGCCTCGCGCTAGGAAATCCCTGTTTGATAGGAAGAACAATGCTGAAATTCATCTCTTGGGCTACCATGCCGATAAGGAAGGAAAGAATCACAGGTCTGCTGCCTTCTCTTTCTCCAACGATGTGCAACGCCTTTGTAATTTGCAATTAAAGAAGAAGAAAAAAAAATCCAGAAATTAAACAGGTTACAAAGAATTTAAATTCTACATTCGTGAAAATGAAGGCCTGAGGAGACAGTGCATACAGGGCATTTTTCTATGTGTGTGTGTTTGTGTGTGTGTATTTTTGTTTACAAGGAGATGGAAATATAGCTAGAATTTCAACAAAAATGAAATCTTTTTTTTAAAAATAATCTTTATTTACATTTTCCATTAAAAAGAGAAAACAACACATCATATAAATAACACACAAAACACAAGACAATACAACACACACACACACACACAAAAGAAAACAGGCATACCTCTATGTAGTACCTTAATAACCTAATATTCGGTACTATGTTTCCATATTATATTCCGGAGAAGACAGAACAACTTATATACCTTTGTACGTCGATTAGGTCTATCCAACCTCACTTTACTTGTACAATATATGTTTCTCAATGAATACAATTCCTCATGGGTTATAAATTCCTGTTCTCTAACAACTTATAAAATTTTTCCCAGGATAAACATGTTTGTGTTTGGTCTCTGTCTTTTATTTTTTTAGTCAATTTATCTGCTTCCGCACATTCTAAGATCTTCTTTATAATTGTCTCCTCTGTTGGGATATTTTGATTTTTCCAAAATTGAGCATACGCCAATCTCGCCGCTGTGATAATATGTACAGCCAGATACCATAAGTCTCTTCTGATATTTTCCGGCTTATTGCCGAGCAGGCATGCCTCTGGTCGCCATTCAGTCTTTTGCATCAGAATCTCATTAAGCCATTTTTTTATTTCCCCCCAAAATTTTTCTGCTTTCGGGCACGTCCACCACTGATGGTAATAGGTGCCATGCTCCCACCCACATTTCCAACATTCAGGAGACTGACCCTTAAACATTTTAGCTAGTCTATTGGGGGGAAGGTGCCACCTGTATATCATCTTGTAAATATTTTCTTTATAAGCCGTAGACACTACTAAAATGAAATCTGTGTACTCCCCAAGCCCGGATTTCTTAATCTTGGCAATTTACGTGATAGCAGTGTTCCAATATCTGAGGGGCTGCCACAAAGAAGAGGGAGTCAAGCTATTCTCCAAAGCACCTGAAGGCAGGACAAGAAGCAATGGGTGGAAACTAATCAAGGAGAGAAGCAACCTAGAACTAAGGAGAAATTTCCTGACAGTTAAAACAATTAATCAGTGGAACTGCCTGCCTCCAGAAGTTGTGAATGCTCCAACACTGGAAGCTTTTAAGAAGAGATTGGACAACCATTTGTCTGAAATGGTAGAGGGCAGTGATGCCAAACCTTTTTTGACATCGCGTGCCAAAAGTGGGGGGAACGTGAGGGGGTCGTGCGCATGTGTGCCCAGACCCATAATTCAATGCGCCTCGCCCCCCACGCATGTGTACGCGACCCCTCTACACTTCCCCCCACTTTTGGCACGCAATGGCACGCTGGGCCCGGTAGGCCCGTTTTTCACCCTCCCCAGGCTCCAGAGGCTTTCTAGGAACCTGGGGAGGGCAAAAATGGCCTTCCCCACCCCCCGGAGGCTGGAAAAATCCCATTTCCCAACTTCTGGTGGGCCCAGAAGGCCCAAAAATCAGCTGGCCAGTGCATACATGCACTCTGGAGCTGAGCTTGGGCAATGCTCACACGCCCACAGATATGGCTCCACATGCCACCTGTGGCATGTATGCCATAGGTTTGCCATCACGGGTATAGGGTTTCCTGCCTGAGCTGGGGGTTGGAGTAGAAGACCTCCAAGGTCCTATCCAACTCTGCTACTCTACTCTACTCTACTCTACTCTACTCTACTCTACTCTACTCTACTCTACTCTACTCTACTCTTACTCTACTCTACTCTATTCTACTCTACTCTACCCTATTCTACCCTCTACCTCTACCCTACCCTACCCTACTCCACTCCACTCCACTCCACTGCCTGCTCAAACAGGAGACCCCATACCATTTCAGACATTTCAGACAAGACTGTCCAGTCTCTTCTTGAAAACCTCCAGTGAAGAAGCACCTGCAACTTCTGGTGGCAAGCTGTTCCACTGGTTAATTGTCCTCACTATTAGGAAGTTTTCTCCTTAATTCCAGGTTGCTTCTCTCTTTGATGAATTCCCGTCCATTGTTTCTGGTCTTGTCCTCTGGGGCTTGGGGAAAATAAATTGACACCCCCCCCCTCCTCTTTGTAGCAGCCTCTCAAATACAGGAATAAAACTAGACCTTAAAAAAAAAAAAATCCAGATAGGCCAGATGCCTTGAAGGCCTTGTGGGCGCCCTCATTGCCTACGTTTAAGTAACAATAGCATTAAAATGGCTACTTGCTGACTAATATAAAGGACCACTTCTGCCAAAAGAAAGTTTGCACATTCTGCTCTAGAATGCACAATTTTAAATTGGTCAGTAGCCGAGCGCGACATTGTATTCCTATCGCCTCATAAAAAGGCAGAACAGGACTTAACATTTAATATCTCCTATTTATCCCTGACCGTGGGCACAAAAAGCATTGTTCCATAGGTTATTTACAGACAGCAAAAATGAGTACCTTCTCTCTCTGCTTGCAGGCTTGTGTTTCAAAATTTGCAACCTCCTTTTTTCTCTTTTATAGCAATAGTAAATTGTCTCTTTAGTTACTGAGATGGAATTTTCCACCCGTGTCTTTTCTTCTTTTTTTCTTTTATGGATCAATAAATACAATCAGAATAGAGCTGGAAGGGACCTTGGAGGTCTTCTACTCCAACCCGCAGCTCAAGCAGGAGATCCTATACCAGGGATGGCTAACCTTTTTGCCATCGTGTGCCAAAACCGGGGGGAGCACAGTGGGGTCGCGCGTGCATGTGCCCACACCCATAATTCAATGCACGTGTGACACTCCCCCACTCCCCCTGCTTTTGGCACACAATGGCACGGTGGGCCCGGTAGGCCCGTTTTTCACCCTCGCGAGGCTCCAGAGGCTTTCTTGGAGCCTGGGGAGGACAAAAACAGCCTTCCCCACACTTCTGAGGCCCTTTGGAGGTGGGAAACAGCCCTTTCCCTGACTTCCGGTGGGACCAGAAGGCCCGAAAATCAGCTGGCTGGCACGCACATGCGCGCTGGAGCTGAGCTAGGGCAATGCTCACGTGCCCACAGATATGGCTCCACGTGCCACCTGGTCCTATACCATTTCAGACAAGTGGCTGTCCAGTCTCTCCTTAAAAACCTCCAGTGATGAAGCACCAACAACTTCTGGTGGCAAGTTGTTCCACTGGTTAATTGTTCTCACTGTCAGGAAATTTCTCCTTAGTTCTAGCTTGCTTCTCTCCTGGATTAGTTCCCATCCATCGTTTCTTGTCTTGCCTTCAGGTGCTTTGGAGAATAAATTGACCTCCTTTTTGTGGCAGCCTTTCAAATACTGGAATCCTGCTATCCTGTCCCCCCCATTCCTTCTTTTCCCTCAACTAGCCATACCCAATTCCTGCAACCCTTCTTCAGATGTTTTAGTCTCCAGGTCTTTAATCATCCTAGTTGTTCTTCTCTGCACTTTCTCCAAAGTCTCAACATCTTTTGTGTAATGCGGTGACCAAAACTGGATGCAGGATTACAGGTGTGGCCTTACTAAGGCCTTATAAAGCGGTACTAACACTTCATGTGATTTTGATTCTGTGCCTCTGTTTATACAACCAAGGATTGTATTAACCAGTGGTGAAATCCAAATTTTTTTACTACCGATTCTATGGGCGTGGCTTGGTGGGCGTAGTGTGGCTTGGTGGGCGTGGCAGAGGAAGGATACTGCAAAATCTCCATTCCCACCCCGCTGTGGGGCCAGCCAGAGGTGGTATTTGCCGGTTCTCCCAACTACTCAAAATTTCTGCTACCGGTTCTCCGAACCGCTACCGGTTCTCCTGTCAGAACCTGCTGGATTTCACCCCTGGTATTAAGTTTTTTTGGCTGCTGCCACACACGGCTGGCCCCTGTTGAAATGGAGGAACAAATTCACATTCTCTGCTCTTGGTCGAAGTAGGAAGTCTGATGGGCAAAGGAATTGAATGGGCAATACAGCTGGCACCCAGAAAGATGAGGGAGGCAATTCATTCAAGCTTTGTAGTTGCCTAGGTGCTCCCTTGATTCTTAGTTTGTGGGTCAAACCACCTCCAAGAAATAGCAGGACTGAGATGAAGGAAGAGCTGACTTCTTCTTCTTCTTCTTCTTCTTCTTCTTCTTCTTCTTATTATTATTATTATTATTATTATTGTTACTGTTGTTGTTGTTATTATTATTATTGGTTAATCTTTAGTGAGATTCACAGCCTTTGAGGCTAGTTAATAGCTCAGCAGCTCGAGTCCTAACCAAGGACCTAGGAACTGTTAAGGTATCGTCGGAGAATGTAAGCTGTTCTGAGTAAGGTGGTTTTTTGTAGAGTCAAAATGTTCAAGTCCGGCAAATTTAGAAGTTCTAAATAGCAGGGTAGCCCTTTGGGTATTGCTCCAAGGGCTCCAATTACAATCGGGGACAACACACGATTTCTTTTTCCACAGTCGCTCAACTTCAATTTGCAAGTCCCGGTACTTTGTGATTTTTTCTTGCTGCTTATCTTCAATCCGTGCATCACCAGGTATTGCAATGTCAATGAACCATACTTTTTTCTTTTCAACTATTGTTATGTCAGGTGTGTTGTGGACCAAGTGCCTGTCAGTCTGGATCCTAAAGTCCCACAAGATCTTGAGTTTCTCGTTCTCTAAAACTTTCTCAACCTGATGTTCCCAGTGGTTTTTGTTATTTATACTATACTATATTATGTTATATTATTATAATTATAATAACAATAATTGTTGTTGTTGTTATTATTGTTATTATTGTTGTTGTTATTGTTGTTGTTCATATTTCTATGCCGCCCACTCTCCGAGGACTCTGGGCAGTTTACACCAAAGACAGTATACTAAATAGCATATTGCCCCCCAACAATCTGGGTCCTCATTTTACCCACCTCGGAAGGATGGAAGGCTGAGTCAACCTTGAGCCTGGTGAGATTTGATCCGCTGATCTAGCGGTCAGCTGAAGTAGCTGCAGTACTGCACCCTAACCACTGCGCCCCCTCGGCTCTATACTGACTCAACTGACTCCCAAGAGGAACAAAAGGATTCAGGTGAGATAGCGGTGGGCCACTCATTAAAAAAAAAAAAGAGAGAGAGAGAGATGGAAAGAAGCAGTTGATAAGAAAGACTTCTCAGCTCCGTTGTAAACCAATGAACTTCTGCCGGATTGAGATCAGAGGAAAATTTCTGGCTTTCCTCCAAGCAGTTTCAGGAGACTTCATGTCTCCTCTCCTTTGGCAAGCTAATGCACGGTACAACGTACGTGATTAATGGAAATAAAAGCACCGTGCGCCCACGCACACACACTTGTCCCAGACATAGGATTTGGGAAAAGGCCACTTGGTAGAGATTCAAACTCAGCAAGAATTCAAATTACAGATCCCCCCACACTCTCTCTCTCTCCCCAGCAGACGGCTCGGTACCCCAAGGGCACTTGTAAGGCAGAGCCACCCTGCACCCAGAAGCAAGAACAAGAGTTGGGCTCAGCCTGGTCACCTTCCTTTCGATTCTTAGCCAACGAAGCCAGAATCTAACAGGTTCGTTATCCCAGGTTCAGTCACATATGAACCCCAAGATGTAGAATCCAACTTTCTCCTCTCTTCCTCTCTCATTTTGGGAGGTAGGAAGGTGTCTGATATTTTCAGGGAAAGCTGAAGGTGTCCTTTATAAGAAGCATTTATTCCCAGGACTCAAGGGAAGATGTCTTGGGGAACACGAACCAGAATTACAGAGTTGGAAGGGACCTTGGAGGTCTTCTAGTCCAACCCCTTGCTCAAGCAGGAGATCCTATACCATTCCAGACAAATGGCTCTCCAGTCTCTTCTTAAAACCTCCAGTGATGGAGTACCAACAACTTCTGGTGGCAAGTTGTTCCACGGATTAATTGTTCTCACTGTCAGGAAATTTCTCCTTAGTTCTAAGTTGCTTCTCTCCTTGGTTAGTTTCCACCCATTGCTTCTTGTCCTGCCCTCAGGGGCTTTGGAGAATAGCTTGATTCCCTCTTCTTTAGTTAGTTAGTTAGTTAGTTAGTTAGTTAGTTAGTTTATTATATTTGTATACTGCCCTTCTTCCAAGGGACTCAGGGCGGTGAACAGGCATGGTAAAAACAATGTACAACAAAAATTAAAAGCTTATTAAAATAATTCAATCATTCGGCCAAATTTAAAACATCCAACTAAGATCATTTAAAAACCCCTATCAAAACCCAATTTAAAAAACCTTTATCCTGTCAGACCAGCTTGATGGAATAATAGGGTCTTCAGAGTGTGACGGAAGGCACGGAGGTCGGGGATCCTTCGTATGTCCGGGGGCAGTTCATTCCATAGGGCCGGGGCCCCCACAGAGAAGGCTCTCCCCCTGGGGGTCGCCAGCCTCCACTGTTTGGCTGACGGCACCCTGAGGAGTCCCTCTCTGTGGGAGCGTATTTGTGGCAGTTCCTCAAATATTGGAAGACTGCGATCATGTCACCCCTAGTCCTTCTTTTCATTAGACTAGACATATCCAATTCCTGCAGCTCCCAATAAAACTGATCCCCAAAAACAGTTTTCTTGGCAAGGCTTTTCGGAAGTGGTTTGCCATTGCCTCCTTCCTGAGGCTGAGAAAAAGTGACTGGCTAATGGTTACCCTGCTGCCCCTTCATGCCTAAGGCAGGACTAGAACTCACATTCGGCTGGAGATTGGCCCAAAATCACCCAGCTAGCTTTCTTGCCAAAGGCAGGATTAGAACTCACAATTTCCCAGTTTCTAGCCTGAGTCTTTAACCCCTCCGCCAAGCTGGCTCTGTAGAATTGAGTAGAACTAAAGTACCACCTAATTAGAAGACAACGGTAGTTGGAAGGGAGCCGCGCCTGTTTCCTCCCCAGAAACGATTCCCTGGGGGGTTACAGGGGCTCGACCTGTGCCCTGCTATCTCTCCTCCAACAATCCTCAGGATTTTGAAGTTTTCGAGCCGCTTCTCGATCGCGAAGCGGCTCTACAGGCGGCGGGGCTGGCGGAGCTTCAAAGAGCGCCGCCGTCGCCGAAGACAAGGAAACCGGAAGTGATTTCTGTTTTTGTTTCAAATGATTCCGGTGCTTAAAAGTGATAAACAACTGAAAGTTTGGCAAACTGGACTTAATAAGTTTGTCTGGAACGAGAAAAAGCCGAGAGTGAAATTGAAAATTATGCAAGATGTTCCAGAAAGAGGAGGCCTTAAACTTCCAAACCTACAGTTATATTATGATGCAGCAGCTTTAACTTTAACAAGTGATTGGTTTGGAAGTAAAAAGGCTGGAATATTGAATGCAGAAAGTTTTGATCTTGAATTTGGATGGCATGCTTATCTATTTTATGATGACAAAGTTGATAAAGTATTTAAAAGTCATATACTTAGAGACTCTTTGATGAGAGTTTGGAAGAAGCACCGACTCAAATGGGATTATAAAATACCGCTATGGCTGGATCTTGGTCATACCTTGTGGAATACAAATATAATGTCACTCGGGGGGTTTTTATACAAAGAGGTTCTTTTTACAGATGCGGGCAGATGGCAGCTGAAGACATTGCAGACACTGTTGGACGAAGGGATTAATTTAACCTGGTTACAATATAATCAATTACAATTGAGATGGAAAGAGGACCAAAAAACTGGTATTATGTTGCATGAGGAAGAATTGGTTAGACATATAAGAGAGAAAGGTCCAATGCATATTAAAAGGCTTTATAATGTTTTGCTAGAAAGGGATTCAGAAACGGAATTAGTTAAAGATTGCATGATTAAGTGGGCACAAAATTTTGAAGAACCAGTGATGTTGGAAACATGGGAAAAAATTTGGGTTCAGAATGTTAAATTTACACAGTCGCAGAATTTGAGGGAAAATTTTTATAAAATGTTTTATAGATGGCATTTAGATCCTAAAAAGTTGTCATGTATGTACCCTAATGTTCAGCCAAAATGTTGGAGATGCGAATGTTTGGATGCTACGTATTATCATGTTTGGTGGACCTGTAGGAAAGTTAAGGCTTTTTGGATAAAAATATGGTGGGTCATGCAGAATGTTTTGAAGAAAAAAATTCAATTTTCTCCACAATTGTTTTTATTGGGTATAGTTAAGGGTTTCACACGGGGTGAAACAAAATTAATATTGCATATGATAACAGCAGCAAGATTGTTGATAGGTAAATATTGGAAGAATGAAGCTTTGCCTACAATCGAGGAATGGACTTTGAAGATGGCCAGTTTTGCAGAGATGGCGAAGATTTCAGCATATTTAAAAGATTGTTCACAAGAGACTTATGAATGGGAATGGAAAAGGTGGATAGAATATGTTCAGAACAAATACCAAACTAGAAAGTACCAAATAGCTTTTATTTGAAAACAATGTATTAGAAATATCTTAATGTGAAGAGATAAAGAGGGAAAATTATATAGGGGGAGGGATGGGTTCAGGTATATATATCAGTGTTATTAGTTATGAGTACATAATAGGGAAGTCTGGGGGGGGAGGGTTAGGGAGGGTTAGGGAGGACGGGAAGTTTGGGGAGGGAGGTGGGGGGGTGAAAAAAGGGGTGAAAATGTAATTGTAAAACTTTTGCAATAAAAAAAAAAAAAGAAGACAACGGTAGTTACAGATTACTATGCCTGATTTTCATTATCGCCCCAAAACTCTAAAACTGATTTTTAAAAAGCTATGCGTCTTAATGACAGACAACTAAAATCAAACCACAGATGTAAAATATTTCTAGCGCAGTGAAGCCTTCACTGTCAGATCTGCCAGATTTTAGCTTTGGGCTACACAAAACCTGACTATATTATGAGTTGTTAAACAAGCTGTTACCCAGTAGCAATAGATGGGCATAATATAGATCTGTATGGCCTGCTAACCTTCAGAGAAAATAGGAGCTAAGTATGCTGCAAATATCTCTACAAAATATACCATCAAGAAGAATGGATTGAATGCTTTAAGCCATCCGTCATCTCAGCAAAAGGGGAAAAAATTGTCCATAAAAAGAATTTTCCCATATCTTCCCCCTGGTCCTGTGACATAAATGTCCAGTTTAGGGACTTCTATTTGCATGAGACATACTATAGGTATTACTAAATATCTTCAATTTCCTGTAATAGGATGATTTAAAACAGGGAAATCCATTTGTAGAAAGTTAGCACCAGAGGTGGTATTCAGCCGGTCCTGACCGGTTCTAGCAAACTGGTAGCGGAAATTTTGAGTAGTTTGGAGAACCGGCAAATACCACCGCTGGCTGGCCCCGCCCCCTATCTATTCGTTTCCTCCTGAGTCCCAACTGATTGAGTCCCAGCTTATTGGCTGGGTCTTCTTTTGTTGCCCTGCACAGGAGAACGGAGCTGGAAAGCAGGTTATTGTGGTGGGGAAGGAATGGAGATTTTACAGTATCCTTCCTCTGAAGTGGGTGGGAATGGAGATTTTACAGTATCCTTCCCCTGGAGTGGGGTGGGAATGGAGATTTTGCAGTATCCTTCCTCTGGAGTAGGTGGGAATGGAGATTTTACAGTATCCTTCCCCTGGAGTGGGTGGGAATGGAGATTTTACAGTATCCTTCCCCTGGAGTGGGTGGGAATGGAGATTTTACAGTATTCTTCCCCTGGAGTGGGTGGGAATGGAGATTTTGCAGTATCCTTCCTCTGGAGTAGGTGGGAATGGAGATTTTACAGTATCCTTCCCCTGGAGTGGGTGGGAATGGAGATTTTACAGTATCCTTCCTCTGGAGTGGGTGGGAATGGAGATTTTACAGTATCCTTCCTCTGGAGTGGGTGGGAATGGAGATTTTACAGTATCCTTCCTCTGGAGTGGGTGGGAATGGAGATTTTACAGTATCCTTCCCCTGGAGTGGGTGGGAATGGAGATTTTACAGTATCCTTTCCCTGGAGTGGGTGGGAATGGAGATTTTTCAGTATCCTTCCCTTGGAGTGGGTGGGAATGGAGATTTTACAATATCCTTCCTCTGGAGTAGGTGGGAATGGAGATTTTTCAGTATCCTTCCCCTGGAGTGGGTGGGAATGGAGATTTTACAATATCCTTCCTCTGGAGTAGGTGGGAATGGAGATTTTACAGTATCCTTACTCTGGAGTGGGTGGGAATGGAGATTTTACAGTATCCTTCCTCTGGAGTGGGTGGGAATGGAGATTTTACAGTATCCTTCCCCTGGAGTGGGTGGGAATGGAGATTTTACAGTATCCTTTCCCTGGAGTGGGTGGGAATGGAGATTTTTCAGTATCCTTCCCTTGGAGTGGGTGGGAATGGAGATTTTACAATATCCTTCCTCTGGAGTAGGTGGGAATGGAGATTTTTCAGTATCCTTCCCCTGGAGTGGGTGGGAATGGAGATTTTACAATATCCTTCCTCTGGAGTAGGTGGGAATGGAGATTTTACAGTATCCTTCCTCTGGAGTGGGTGGGAATGGAGATTTTACAGTATCCTTCCTCTGGAGTGGGTGGGAATGGAGATTTTACAGTATCCTTCCCCTGGAGTGGGTGGGAATGGAGATTTTACAGTATCCTTTCCCTGGAGTGGGTGGGAATGGAGATTTTTCAGTATCCTTCCCTTGGAGTGGGTGGGAATGGAGATTTTACAATATCCTTCCTCTGGAGTAGGTGGGAATGGAGATTTTTCAGTATCCTTCCCCTGGAGTGGGTGGGAATGGAGATTTTACAATATCCTTCCTCTGGAGTAGGTGGGAATGGAGATTTTACAGTATCCTTCCTCTGGAGTGGGTGGGAATGGAGATTTTACAGTATCCTTCCCCTGGAGTGGGTGGGAATGGAGATTTTACAGTATCCTTCCCCTGGAGTGGGTGGGAATGGAGATTTTACAGTATCCTTCCTCTGGAGTGGGTGGGAATGGAGATTTTACAGTATCCTTCCCCTGGAGTGGGTGGGAATGGAGATTTTACAGTATCCTTCCTCTGGAGTGGGTGGGAATGGAGATTTTACAGCATCCTTCCCCTGGAGTGGGTGGGAATGGAAATTTTACAATATCCTTCCTCTGGAGTGAGTGGGAATGGAGATTTTACAGTATCCTTCCTCTGGAGTGGGTGGGAATGGAGATTTGACAGTATCCTTCCCCTGGAGTGGGTGGGAATGGAGATTTTACAGTATCCTTCCCCTGGAGTGGAACTCCCTGCCCCCAGCAGATATTTAGTGCCTATTAAGAC
This sequence comes from Pantherophis guttatus, assembly GCF_059756535.1. Lineage (NCBI taxonomy): Eukaryota > Metazoa > Chordata > Lepidosauria > Squamata > Colubridae > Pantherophis > Pantherophis guttatus. The sequence continues at coordinate 12,645,044 of NC_142063.1, forward strand.
CGGGCCAGCCTATTTACAAAACAAAAGACCTCAGCTCCAGGATGGTGGGATTAAGACATGACCCTCCAGGACATTATAGAATTATCTATCAGCTAAGCTCACCACATGGCACAACCAAGCCCCGTCATTACATCACCCAGCACAATTCAACCAAACTTATCTCAGACAAACTCCTAGGATTTGCACATGACTCCACACGGGAGTCTGCAACCAATAAAATACTTGCCTTTGTCACAGGAACAGGAAGCTCAAGTTCAAACCTCAAGAGAGGGTATCAATAACACTCAGTCTCCGCTCCATCTGTGCAGCTGCCCAGGGCCTAAAACCCATGTGGCCTTGTTCACCGTTAAACCATCCTTTCAAGCGGCCTCCATGTTTCCAGTGTCTTTCTCCCCCCTTGGAACTGAACCCAGATGGACATTTCTTTCAACACAATTTTTTTTTGCCATTTTAAGACTTGTGGACTTCAACTTCCAGAATTCCCTAGCCAGCCAAGCAGGAGACCCTATACCTGGGATCGTGAACCTATGCCACGCGTGACACAGGTGGCACATGGAACCATATCTGTGGGCATTCAAACGTTGCTATAGCTCAGCTTCGGCGCGCAAGTGAATGCCGGCCAGATGATTTTTGGGCCTTCCAGGCCCACCGGAATTCCAGAAACGGGCTGTATCCAGCCTCCGGGGTTGTGTGGGGAAGGCCGTTTTCACCCTCCTCAGGGTCCAAGAAAGCCTCTGGAGCCTGGGGAGGACAAAAAATGAGCCTACCGGGCAGGGGTGGGTTCTAATTTTTTTTACTACCGGTTCTATGGGCGTGGCTTATTTTGTGGGTGTGGCTTGGTGGTCATGTGACTAGGTGGGCGTGGCTAGCTGGTCAGAGTCATTTCTGGAAGGTCCTCGCACTTACGACCAGTCCTCGCACTTACGACCCAACTCATTTGTTTGCTTTTAACACTGATCAGCTGTAGGGCGGCCCTTTGAAGCCCCGTGGCAAGAGTTTAAACAGTTTTTTTCCCTCTAGTCATCAGCTGGGACTCAGGAGGCAGCAATAGATTGGGGGTGGGACCAAATAAAAGGTAAGAATAACATGGGGGGGAGGGCAGGGGGGGGAGAACCGGTTTGGTGACATCATATCGTCACCGCTACCGGCTCGGCTGAACCGGACCGAACCGGGAGGAACCCACCACTGCTACCGGGCCCACCAGTAACCTTTTTGCTGTCGTGTGCCAAAAGTGGGGGGGAGCACGGGTATGTCGTGTGCACATGCACAGGGGGCGGGGCATGGGGAAATTGAATTAGGGGTGTGGGCATGTGCGCGCGTGACCCCCTTGCACTCCCCCCTGCTTTTGGCACGCGACGGCAAAAAGGTTAGCCATCACTGCCCTATACCATTTCAGACAATACTTGTCCAATCTCTTTTTGAAAACCTGTGACCCCAAGGTCACATGATCCCCTTTTGCGACTTCCTGACAAGCAAAGTCCATGGGGAAGCTGGATTCACATAACAACCAGATTCCTAACTTATCAACTGCAGGGATTCGCTTAACCACTGAGGCAAGAAAAGTCGTAAAAATGGGGCAAAATTCACGTCACAAATGAGGCAAAATTCACTTCACAAATCCTTAACAACAGAAATTTTGCGCACAATTGTTTTCGTAAGTCGAGGACTACGTGTTGTCAACCTTAAGCTGACCCGCCCGAAGCCATCTTGGGGCTTCAGTGTTGCCGCACTGGAGCTGAGGGATAGGGAGGGGGGGATTAGAGATAGCTGGGGTTTTGTAGCCAAAACAAAATACTTTCTCTTGGGAACCAAGGACATTCTCACACCTGGTCAGAGGAAGGAGGAGTGATTGTCACCAGGCAACCAGACCGTCTTAATTGGACCATGTGACTGATTATTTGGGGTTGTGGGAAAACTTTCTCTTTTAATTAGGTGAAAACCGCAGGAACCTTCAGAGTCGGTTTTCACCAAATCTGTGCCAATATGATACATCCAATAAAGCTATTCTTTGAAGAATTCAACTCCCTCGGAGTTTTGCTTGCTATGGGACTATTACTTAGAACCTTGACATCTGTACTGTGTTCTTATCGCACCATTCAAAAAGTGAAATGTGGCTCTGGGAGCATCTGGGCTGCCTTACAGTTACAATCCATGTTTGCTTCCGGATAATTATCGCTATAATTACACTTGGAGGATTTTCAGACTCAATCCTAGGTGTCCTTTCTTTGTGGAAGAAGAGTTCACAAAATTGGAAAAGTTTGCTGGTGAGGAAGACGTCAAAGTTTCCGCTCATCCCACCCGCCTGGGCAAAACTGAATGGCAACCTCACTTCCTGTGACGGATTGAAATGACAACGGTGGAAATTGGTGCCTTTGGATCTCTTTTTGGCTACCTGAAGTCCTCAGGAGCCCAGAATTTTAAAAGCAGAGGCTGTAATTTTTCCCCCCTCTCCTGCCAAAAGACGCTGCGTGGTCTCCGGCAGTCCTTTCAATGGCAGTGATTTCCTTGGCAAGGAGCCTCTTGGAGCCAGCTGTGAAAATGCATAGAGACAGACGCACAAAAAACCCACACCTTTGTGTTCAGACATGTTGTGATAATGTCCGGACTGACCTTTCCCTGTCTTTTGTCTGGCCCCGTTTTGCTTCCTCCCTGATGTGTCTCGGAAGGATTGGGGTGACTTAGAAGAAGAGACCCATAATCATAACTTTGGGGATGAAACACATCGTTGACGGGTTTTCTGGGAATGGATGAATGAATGAATCACTTCGGGGGGGTGTGTGTGATTAAGGCAATTCAGAGGGACATTTCAATGGGAATCAGAAGTTCACCTTCTTTCTTGAACTAGGCTTCCCCAACAACACAAAGCCGAGTCCTCGTCCCAATAATCCCCTTTTACTTTACAGTGAATTCCTCTTCAGCAAAGTCTTTCAAGATACTTCACAATGACCGACCTTGATCAGGCTTGGCGAGTGGCCAGGCCGATATCTTTCGGACGCCGCAATACTTGGCAAGAATGCAGTAATGAACTAATTGTCTCCTGCAAACTCCCCTCCCCTTTTGCTCCTCTTTTATTCCCTCTGGGAGGGGCCATTCATCGTCCGCGTATGGCCTTACTCCTGAGTCGACCCTTGTTCTTTAGCTGTTCCCTTCGTCTGGCAACCCTGCGCATGCTTACACTGGGAACAGGCTCCAGCTGTTCGTCTCCTCATTGATGTCTGTTATGTCCTTATAAGGACATCCGCCCTGATTGGCTGCCAACCATCGGGCGGGAGATTTGAATCCCTGTCAGGGGCGGTGCGTCTGCCGGGAGCGAATATAAGGAGAGCTCCGGCAGCGCACCAGCAGTCTTGTCTTGCTACTTGTAACGAATAAAGTTATTCAATGTATCGAGCTGGTCACGTCTTCTGTTCCTGCGCCTGATCTAACACTGGTGACGAAGGACTAGAGAGGAGAACCTGAACAAGACTTGTGGCATGATCGCCATCCAGCTGAAGACCCGAACCCACAGCGACCCTCAGAATGGCAACTCCGCAAGCTCCGATTGCCGCACTGAACCCATTCGACCCATCCCGAGAGAAGTGGAGGTCGTATATGGTCCAATTTCGGCAGTTCCTGCGAGGAAATGGCTACCAGAACCTCGATGATGAGCGGAAAAGAGCCCTCTTCCCGGCTCACTGCGGATCGGACGTTTTGGAGATGGCGATTGACCTCGTGGCACCCAGGGACATTGAGGAGATGTCCTGGAACGACCTGCAAGAAGCCCTGCAGGAGCATTACGCACCCACAGGCACCCCAATCGCAAACAGGTTCACCTTCCAGCAGAGAAACCAGCGGGAAGGTGAATCCATCAAAGAATTCGTGGCAGCGCTTCGCCAGATCGCTGCCAACTGCGAGTTCGATAATGTGGACAACGCCATCCGAGACCGCGTTGTTTTTGGAATGAGAGATGTGGGTCTGCAAAAGAAGTTCCTCAGCCGGAAGAGGATACCACTCAAAGACGTCCTCGATGAAGCAACAGCGGCTGAAACATCCGAGAAGGCAGCCGCCGCGATGGTGAAAGCTAGAGGGATCCATAAGATCCACAAGTCGGCCCTGACCTCATCAGACGACTCAACAACGCAATCCGAGTCTGATGAGGAAAGGGCCGTCCACAAGGTTTCCCGTCCCCCCAGGCGGGAAAACCCACAGCAGGGCGACCGGGGAGAACGATGTGGCAGCTGCAAAGGCGACCACCCCAGGGCAACCTGCAGATGGAGGGACGCGACCTGCCGCCGATGCCTGAAGAGGGGGCACATCGCCGAGGCCTGCAGAGCAGCAGATCCAGCCCCGGAACCGCCCAGACCACGATTCCGCGAGAATCGCAAAGATAACCAGAGGACATCCAAACGGTCCTCGAACCAGTCCCGGTGCGGGGAGGACGACTATCCCCACAGCAGAACGGTGCACCAGACAACCATCGCTCACACAAGTGATGAGGGGACCACCAAGTTCCACGTGACGCTGATGGCGGAAGGGTCACCGTGCAAGATGGAGGTAGACTCCGGGTCCGCCTACTCCATCATGGACTGGCAGCACCTACAGCAGCTGAAACCATCCTGCAAGAAGACCCAGCTGAAAACCCCTAAGTCGAGGCTTGTGGACTTCAACGGAAATCCCATCGGAATCCTGGGCAGAACCACCATCCACATCAAATACAAGGACTTTAACGGAGAGCTGCCCATCACCATCGTGGAGAACAGCCGACCGAACCTGTTGGGAGTGGAGTGGTTTAAGCCGCTGGGGCTTTCCATTGAGGGCATCCACGAAATCCATAGGGACGAACTCGACACCATCCTCGAAGAGTTCAAAGAAGTCTTCGATGGTAAGCTGGGGAAATTTGTGGGGAGGCCAATTTCCTTTAATCTGGACAAGGGAATCACCCCAATCAGACTTAAGCCCCGCCGAGTTCCGTTTGCCCTGCGGCCCAAAGTAGATGAGCAGCTGGATAAGCTGATCGCCCAGGGCGTCCTGGAACCGATCGATCATGCTTCATGGGAGACCCCCATTGTGACCCCACTGAAGCATGATGGGTCTGTGCGCATCTGCGCCGACTACCGTTGTACCATCAACAAGGCGTTGGCACAGAGCGCATACCCAGTCCCAGTTGTGCAACACCTACTGCACTCCCTGGGATCTGGATCAATTTTCGCGAAACTGGACCTGGCCCAGGCTTACCAGCAACTGCCAGTGAATGAAAAAACGGCGGAGGCACAAACAATTGTCACGCACAGGGGGGCATTCAAATGTAACCGCCTCCAATTTGGAGTCAGCGCAGCCCCCGGCATCTTCCAATCTATGATGGAACGCCTTCTCCAAGGCGTTCCAGGGGTGGTGCCTTATTTCGATGATGTGCTCATCTCCGGTGACTCAAGAGCTCAACTCCTTGAGAGGCTCAGGCTTGTCCTGCAGCGATTCAAGGCCAAGGGCTTGAGGGTCAGGCGGGACAAGTGCATCATAGGAGTACAGGAAGTCGAGTTCCTGGGCTACCTCATTGATAGCACAGGCATCCACCCCACCAAATCAAAAGTGGAAGCAATCCATGAAGCTCCAAGCCCAAAAAACAAAACGGAGCTTCAGGCTTTCCTTGGGTTGCTCAACTTCTACGCCATTTTCTTAAAACAGAAAGCCACAGTTGCTGAGCCACTCCACCGCCTGCTGGGGAAATCGGCTTCCTGGAAGTGGGGCCAGGAAGAGGAAGCAGCGTTCCGGGCCATCAAGGGAATATTGACGTCCAAAAGCGTCCTCATTCAATACAGTGAGACGTTGCCCATCAAGCTGACCTGTGATGCGTCGCCATATGGGGTGGGGGCAGTCCTCAGCCACGAACTGCCCAACGGCACGGAAGCCCCCATCGCCTACTTTTCAAAGACCATGTCCGGCGCAGAACGGAACTACAGTCAGCTGGACAAAGAAGCCCTGGCCATCGTGGCTGGAGTGAAGTGCTTCCACGAATACCTCTACGGAAGACGCTTCACCATAGTCACCGACCACAAGCCACTCCTGGGACTCCTTGCAGGCGACCAACCCACCCAGACCTTCATGTCTCCACGGATGACGAGATGGGCCATCTTCCTAGCCGGCTACTCCTACCGGCTAGTGCACCAGCCAGGCACAGCCATAGGGAACGCCGACACGCTCAGCAGATGCCCGTCGAAAAATCCAGTCGAAGACCCAGCCCCCACGCTCCACCTATTCCATATTGATGACGACGCCAGCTGTCCGGTGTCATCCGCAGATGTGGCCGTTCACACCCAAAAGGACCCCACACTCCGCCAAGTGAAGTCCTGGATCCTCAGAGGGTGGCCATCGGAAAAGCCAGAGGAGAAGTTCAGCCCGTTTGCCAGGAAACAGAAGGAGCTGTCCACCATAAAGGGCTGTCTGCTATGGGGAGACAGGGTGCTGATCCCAAGCACTCTGCAACGGCGGACGCTAGAGACTCTGCACAAAGGGCATCCGGGCATCGTCCGCATGAAGACCCTGGCACGGAGTTACGTCTGGTGGCCCTCCATGGACAAAGACATTGAGCAATGGGTCTCCAGGTGCGACCCGTGCCAAGAAGTCCGCCCAGCGCCGCCGCAATCCGAAGTCGCAAAGTGGGAGACCCCCAGCAACCCCTGGTCGAGGATCCACATCGACTTCACGGGTCCGATGCAGGGGCGACACCTCCTCATCGTGGTAGATGCCTTCTCCAAGTGGCTCGAGGTGGTACCCATGGCATCTACCACAACAGAAGCGACGATCCGAGCCTTGCGCCGTCTGTTCGCCACACATGGTCTACCGGACGTGCTGGTCTCGGACAACGGGCCCCAGCTCACATCCCTGGCCATGGAGTCCTTCCTGGCAGGACTGGGCATCCGCCACGCCCTGTCCGCCCCCTACAGGCCGGCCGGAAACGGACAAGCTGAACGCATGGTCAGACTGACCAAAGAAGCCCTCACCAAGATGGGCCCGGGAGACTGGCAAGAACGCATAGACAACTTCCTCCTCACCCAGCACATCACGCCACATGCCACCACCCACAAGAGCCCGGCCGAAATGCTGATGGGCAGAAGGTTGAGGTCACCCTTGGACCGGCTGCACCCCCAATACAGCCCGGAAGTGACCGCAACCGCCAGCCACCCGCTTCGCGCCTTCAGCAATGGAGAGTCAGTTTTCGCGCTGAATTTCAACGGCTCTCCTAAGTGGCTGAAGGGGAAGCTTGCCAGCACAACCGGCCCCAAATCCTACACCGTCGAGTTGGAAGATGGACAGGTCTGTAGACGTCACATCGACCAACTCCGGAAAAGGTGGGGGGGAGCACACGAAAACCAGCCTGACGAGGGAGGCCTACAACACCCCGGCGAGGTAGGCCTACCACACCCCTGCGAGGCAGAGCAACGCCGTCCCGACAAAGTCGGCCCGGCACACTACCAGGCACTGTCACGTCGGCAGTCCAGCGAGGTAGACCGGGGCCAACCGCACGGGGGATGGCAACACCAACCCGACCAGGTGGGCATCCGGCACAACAGGGCCAGGGACCACCAACCCAGCCTGCAAGTAGACCGGGACCTGCCCAAAGAAGGAGCCGCGCACCCCACCAGTGACGGCAGCCGACACCAGCCCAGCCAGGGAGACCGCAGTTCCAGGCGAGTAGACCGGGACCCAGCCAAGACGAGCACCCCACTACCCATGGGCGAGGGTGGCACACGACTCCCCGGCGAGAGGGACCCCCGCCCATCGCAGAAGACAGCCAGGGAACAACAACCCGACCCGGATGACCCCAGGCACCACCCGACGGTAGACCAGGGACTAGGGGGAAGGGAATGCCAACAACAACCCGGCCAGGGAGACCTACACCACCCCGGCAGGGGAGACCTCCGCCGCTCCGCAGAGGTAGTCCCGCAACAACGGCCCGACCAGGTCGACCACCACCAACCAGATGGGGTAGGCCTACACCAGCCCAACCGAGGGGACCAATGCCACCCCTGCAAGGTCGGACAGCACAACGATAGCCAGCACCACCCACAGCCGGCGGACCGGACCCGAGGGCACCGAGCGGAACCACCACCCAACCGGCAGCAGGCCGGACCGCGACCGAACCGCAGCGCCCGGGAGACCAGGGAGGAGCAAGCGACAGACTTACCGAGACTCAGACGCTCTTCCCGGGTCAGAACCGAGCAACCGAGACGAGGCGATAGATCCACAGGCCAGGAGGAAGACCAACAGAACCAGCCATCCAAGGTCTGCGGTCTGGCCGGAGGCGCTGGGGGTGACCCCGCTCACTCGACAGCCGAACCGAGCCCGGTTCCGGAGAGGGAACCAGGAGACGAAGGAGCCCCGTCCATCCAGGCCGGAGACGGAGAAGAAGTGAGACTGCGCAGGTCAAGTAGGGTGCCGAGGCGTCCTACGTACCTGCGCGATTACGTGACTTTTGTGGACGAGATTTGACAGTTCAGACTAAGGGGGGAGGAGTGTTATGTCCTTAAAAGGACATCCGCCCTGATTGGCTGCCAACCATCGGGCGGGAGATTTGAATCCCTGTCAGGGGCGGTGCGTCTGCCGGGAGCGAATATAAGGAGAGCTCCGGCAGCGCGCCAGCAGTCTTGTCTTGCTACTTGTAACGAATAAAGTTATTCAATGTATCGAGCTGGTCACGTCTTCTGTTCCTGCGCCTGATCTAACAATGTCTGACTGCAAAGGCAGTTGATAACTGTCAGACGGCCCTGGCCCTCTCTCTGCCTCTGACACAGAGCCCTCATCAGAGCCTTTCCCAGACTCCAGGTCTGGCCCATATTCCTCCCCAACCTCCTCACTGTCCGAATCTGCTGCCAGATCCGCTGGTGGGCCACAACAGGTTCCAAGTAATACATCCCCAGCAATAAGAACTCCGAGGCAGGCATATTCCTCAAAGTAAGGGCCTGGTTTAGCTCAACAGACAGAAGCACTGTAATTTAACACCAGCTGTCTGCAATTACTGTAAGTTCAAATCTCGCCAGGCTCAAGGTTGACTCAGCCTTCCATCCTTTCTAAGGTAGGTAAATTGAGGACCCAGTTTGTGGGGGCAATAAGCTGACTTTGTATAAATATACAAAAGTATGAAGGCTATTGCTTAACGCATTGTAAGCCGCCCTGAGTCTCCGGAAAAGGGCGGCATATAAATCAAATTTTTTAAAAAAGAACATTTTATTGGGACATATCATATTGGCACAAGCTTGGTGGAAAACCAGCTCTTAAGTTCCCGGTTTTGCATCCAATTAAAATAAGTTTGTCTCTCCCCCCCCCCAAAAGTCACCAGTCACATGATCCAATCAGCATACAGTCCAGTTGCTAGGTGACCTCAGTCTCCACCTTCTGAACACCTGCAGAAACGTCCTTGATTCTCAGGGGAAAGAATTTTATTTTGGCTACAGCACCTTCTAAGGCTACCTGGCCACCTGTTTCTTTTTAAAAATATTTTTAATTGCATTTTTTTTCTCTTTACATATCTCTATTACATATTTAATAGATCTATGACATTATTCACTTTTCGTCGGGCCCTGAAAACTTATTTATTTCATCTAGCCGGGCTGGCTTGATCCCACTGTTTCAGTTAAATTGAATTGATTTTAATTGGGTTGTTTTAAATTGTGGCCAAAATATTTAATTATTTTTTAAACTGTTTTTAAATTTTGTATGTTCTGTTTTATTCTGGCTGTTCACCACCCTAAGTCCTGCTGGAGAAGGGCGGTATATAAATTAAAACAAACAAACAAATAAATAAATAATTCATACAACTAGAACCAATATTCAGTACATTATATACATATATACTCTTTACCTGGAGTCAGGCAAACTTGCTTTAACATGACGCAATGAATTGTCACCTTGGTAAAGGTGGGAGGTGACTGAAACCGGGCACAAGGAAACAGGGGAAAGAAAAGGAAGGGAGGGAGTGAAATTGTGCTTACAACTGAATTCAGAATAACAGAGTTGGAAGGGACCTTGGAGGTCTTCTAGTCCAACCCCCTACTCAAGCAAGGGACCTTATACCATTCCAGATAAGTGACGGTCCAGTCTCTTTTTGAAAATCTCCAGTTGATGGAGCATCCAGAACTTCTGAGGGCAGGACAAGAAGCAATGGATGGAAACTAACCAAGGAGAGAAGCAACCTGGAATTAAGGAGGAATTTCCTGACAGAACAATTAATTGGTGGAACAACTTGCCTCCAGAAGTTGTGGGTGCTCCAATACGAGAGGATTTTAAGAAGAGATTGGACAAGCATTTGTCTGAAATAGTATAGGGCAGGGGTGGCAAACTCAAGGCCCGTGAGCTGGATTCAGCCCGCGGGGTGCTTAGATCTGGCCCGCGAGGCCACCCTGGAAACAGCAAAGGACCTGCCCTCAGTGCCTCTGGCAGTGGGAGGGCTGCATGAGTTTCCATCCATTGCTTCTTGTCCTGCTTCCAGCTTGACCCCCCTTCTTCTTTGTGGCAGCCCCTCAAATATTGCAAGACCGCTATCATGTCACCCCTAGTCCTTCTTTTCACTAGACTAGACAAAACAGGTTCAAATCAACTTGGTGTCAGACCTGGAAGCTATCTTTTACATTTGGGCCTTCAGGCCTGCCACATTTTCTACTGTGGGAAACTGGGAGGGGGGTTGTAATAGAGTATGGGTGATATGTAGTCAAAATAACATTCCTTTCTCAGAGAGTCAAGGACGCTTTGCCCTGGCACCTGGAGTCGGATGACTGGGAGGTATCTCCAATTTGGACGGTGGATGATTGGACCATGTGATGGACACGTGGGTGTTGGGCAGGGGCTTGAACTTTCACTTGGGTGGGGAAAACCTGGAAACTTTCAGATTTGGGTTTTCCCAGATGTGCCAATATGACATCTTCAATAAAATGGAACTTTGAGGAAATCCAAGCCTGGGAGTTTTCTTTCGTTGGGGGTGTTACTTGGAACCCTGACGATGACACTTGGGCTTTGAAGAATAAGAACAGCATTGAAGCTTTTGAACTCTGAGCTGGAGACCATTCTCTTTTTTTCCATGCAAATATATAAATAGATTTTTTTTTTTTTTTTTTTGCTTAAACTACATTTGGTCTTCAGCTAAGCAAATCGTCAACGCACAGCCACCGTCCTCATTCATTTTGGCAACTCCAAATGGCCTTTTCATTTTTTTGTGTCCAAACTCCCACAATTTCTTCCCAAACTCATATTGTTTTCCAATTATCACCATTCACTGGAGAGTAACATGAAATTATCACCAACCTACAGATACCTAATTTCATACGCACCTGGCTTACAACCATCAGGATGACACCAATTACTTTCTGGCATACATTTTATCCATTTAGACAATTTGTTCATAATTAAGCCTACAACTTCATTTCCCTGGATATATTTAGTAGCTCCGTTCCTAAGGTCAGGTGTCTTGCATCTTTCCCCTTTCTCTTAATTTCACAGGGATAACAACATGCCTATTTCTCATTCCCTTTCCTTCCTTCCTTCCTTCCTTCCTTCCTTCCTTCCTTCCTTCCTTCCTTCCTTCCTTCCTTCCTTCCTTCCTCCCTCCCTCCCTCCCTCCCTCCCACCCTTCCTTCCTTCATATCATCTAACTCAATACTTTTTATTCTGGATGACATTCAGGAAGCACATTGCCCAATTTTTCTCAAACTTATCCCTGGTTCTTTTACAAGTAGTCCTCAATTTACAAACAGTTCATTTAGTGACCGTTCGAAGTTACAACAGCACTGAAAAAAGTGACTTATGACATTGCAGCATCCTTGTAGTTACATGATCAAAATTCAGCCGCTTGGCCACTGACTCATATTTATGATGGTTGCAATGTCCCGGAGTCATGTCATCCCCTTTTGTGACCATCTGACAAGCAAAGTCAGATCGGTAAGCCAGATTATGCTACTAATTCAACAAGTGCAGTGATTCACTTAACAACTGTGCAAGAAAGATCGTACAATGAGGCAAAATTCACTTGACAAATGTCTCACTTAGCAACAGAAATGTTGGGCCCAATTATGGTCATAAGTCGAGGACCTATATTTGTCACTAATCCTTGGAATGTATCAGGAAACTCTCAGCAATCTATGGGTTCTAACCTTCACCCATAACTGTCTAAATCTCATCCATTAATGCTTTTTGGCATACATCTTAGCTTTTTAAAAAATTCATAATTTAATCTATATAGGTAGTTCTCAATTTATGACCATAATGGGGAGCAGAGGTTCGATCTCTAAGCAATGCAGTCATTAAGTGAGTTGCCCCTGATTTTACAATCTTTTTTGCAGTGGTCCTTAAGCAGATCCAGCTTCTCCTTTGACCTTGCTTATCCGAAGCCTCCTGGGAAAGCTTGCAAATGGCCATTGTCGACCCTGGGATTCTGCAAAAGTCCTAAATATGTGCCAGTTGCTAAGCACCTGAATTTCGATCACCTGACCACCAGGATGCTGTAACAACAGTCTTAAAGTGCGAAGACACTTAAGGGAGGACTTTTACAACCCAAGTCACTTTTTTCAACACTATCGTTACTTCAAATGGTTGTTAAATGAACGGTCGTAGTCGTAAGATGAGGACTACCCACAGTTCTATTTCCTTGTAGGTATTCCTCCACTCTACAAGGTCAACCTGACTTTTTTAGATCTGTTATGTTTCTCCTTTCTCTTTGTATCACGGACTCACCCAACATATCTCTTTCTCATTCCATTCATTCATTCATTCATTCATTCATTCACACCTGTTCTTTGCCATTTACTGCTTTTACTGTCAAAGCCACAATCTATACCTGAGAGGGCTTAGAACTTAGAATCAACATTGCCTCACACTCAGAAGCATTTTGTTTGCTCTGCCAGGTTTCATTCTCATTCTCTCTCTCTCTCTCTCTCTCTCTCTCTCTCTCTCCCTTTCTCTCTCTTTCTCTCTCTTTCTTTCTCTGCTTTCTCTCTTTTTCTTTCTCTCTCTCCTCTCTCTCTCCCTCTCTGTTTTTCTTTCTCTCTCTCTCTTTCTCCCTCCCTTTCTCTGCTTTCTCTTTTTCTTTCTCTCTCTCCCTCTGTTTCTCTCTCTCTCTCTCTCCCTTTCTCTCCCTTTCTTTCTCTGCTTTCTCTCTTTTTCTCTCTCTTTCTCTCTCTCTCCTCTCTCTTTTTCTCTGCTTTCTCTCTTTTTCTTTCTCTCTCTTACTCTCTCTTTCTTTTTCTCTTTTTCGCTCTTTCTCTCTCCTTCTCTCTCTCTCTTTCTCTGCTTTCTCTTTTTCTTTCTCTCTTACACTCTTTTTTTCTCGCTTTCTCTTTCTTTCTTTCTTTCTCTCTTCTCTCTCTCCTTCTTTCTTTCTCTCTCTCTTTCTCTCTTTCTTTCTCTCCCTTTCTTTCTTTCTTTCTTTTTCTCTTTTGTTTTCTCTCTCTCTCTTTCTCTCTTTCTTTCTCTCCCTTTCTTTCTTTCTTTTTCTCTTTTGTTTTCTCTCTCTCTCTTTCTCTCTCCCTTTCTCTCTTTCTTTCTTTCCCTTTCTTTCTTTCTTTTTCTCTTTTTCTTTCTTTCTCTCTCTCTCACTCTCTCTCCTTCTCTCTCTCTCTCTCTCACACACACATACACACACACCAATGTTAGAAAGGAATTTGAGGTCATTTGGGGGAGAGTCAATTAAGCCATTCAGCTGGACTCTTGTGAGCAGTTTGTTCCTTCCTTTATTAAATTTAGGAGCCATCTGACTCCCACAAGACTCCTGCTCCTTAGGATACAAGCAATTAAAAAGACACATCCCTGGAAGAGGCCAATAAACACACATAGTCCCAGAACCAACAAGACATTAGCCAAGAGTCTGCATCCACCTTAACTCCGGTTGCAGATTTGCATCTGGGAAATGTAGCAGTTCACATGTGGCTCTGGGACTGGGAAGGCCTGATTCAACCATAAACCATCCAAACATTTTTAGAAGACTTTGGAGGCAATTTCTCTTGGGACAATGAGCGGAGGGGACCTCAGGGTGCCATCAAAATCATGGCAACAGCAGCAAAAAGAAAGTTCCATTTAGACAATTTGTTCATAATTAAATCTACAACTTCATTTCCCTGGATATATTTAGTAGCTCCGTTCCTAAGGTCAGGTGTCTTGCATCTTTCCCCTTTCTCTTAATTTCACAGGGATAACAACATGCCTATTTCTCATTCCCTTTCCTTCCTTCCTTCCTTCCTTCCTTCCTTCCTTCCTTCCTCCCTCCCTCCCTCCCTCCCACTTTAAAAAAACACACTTTTTTGCCAACAAAAGTGCGTATAGTCAAGGCGATGGTTTTCCCAGTTTCAATGGATGGCTGTGAAAGTTGGACCATAAGGAAGGCCGAGCGCCAAAGAATTGAGGCCTTTGAACTCAGGTGCTGGAGAAGACTCCTGGGAGTCCCTTGGACTGCAGGGCAACCAAACCGATCGGTCCTAGAGGAGATCAACCCTGACTGCTCTTTAGAAGGCCAGATCCTGAAGAGGAAACTTAGATACTTTGGCCACCTAATGAGAAGGAAGGTGTCAGGTTTCGATGCTATCTCAAAATAAAGGAATTTCCAAACTGCCGATCTTTAAGGAAATTTTCTCTTTATTGAGCTAGTGATCCGTCCCTGGCTCTTTCGCGGTCAGTACTGACCTTTGCCCCCCAATCCCTCCCTTTCCGATCCCCAATTCTCTGCATCTCATTGGCTATCTTCCAAGCCACTTTCCTCATCCCTCCTCCGTCAGATCACAGGAATGTTCCCCTCCTCCCATCTCTGAAGAGACAGAATCTTCAAAGGAATTAAGTAGGCAAAAATTCAAGCTTCTCCTCTCCTTATATATGTCAGTGCTGGGATGCTGACATCAGGATTCACTGGAGAAGAACCTAATGCTGGGAACGACTGAGGGCAAAAGAAGAACGGGACGGCAGAGAATGAGGTGGCTGGATGGAGTCACTGAAGCAGTCAACAGGAGCTTAAATGGACTCCGGGGGATGGTAGAGGACAGGAAGGCCTGGAGGAACATTGTCCATGGGGTCGCGATGGGTCGGACACGACTTCGCAACTAACAACAACAATTGTGAAATCCAGCATGATCCCCTGAGCTTTGCAAGGTCAGCTGACCAGCAACCAGAGGTGGGTTTCAGCAGATTCTGACCAGTTCTGGAGAACCGGTAGCAGAAATTTTGAGTAGTTCAGAGAACCGGTAGTAAAAATTCTGACTGGCCCTGCCCCCATCTATTCTCTGCCTCCCAAGTCCCAGCTGATCGGGAAGAAATGGGGATTTTGCAGTAACCTTCCCCTGGGGTGGGGAGGGAATGGAGATTTTACAGTATCCTTCCCCTGCCATGCCCACCAAGCCATGCCCACCAAGCCATGCCACACCCACCAAGCCACGCCCACAGAACTGGTAGTAAAAAAATTTGAAACCCACCACTGCCAGCAACCCAAGTTGGAGAAGAAGGATGTTGCAAGGTTGAGTCAGAATTCATACGACTGTAAGCAAACCTGGTGGAATTTTTTTCTGAAGTTGAAGAAGATAAAAGGAGATGGCCAGGCTTCCATATTCAAGGGTTTTCATTCAGGGGCTGCCCCAAAGAAGAGGGAGTCAAGCTATTCTCCAAAGCACCTGAGGGCAGAACAAGAAGCAAAGGGTGGAAACTAATCAAGGAGAGAAGCAACCTAACACTAAAGGAGAAATTTTCTGACAGTGAGAACAATTAACCAGTAGAACAGCTTGCCACCAGAAGTTGTGGGTGCTCCAACACTGGAGGTTTTTAAGAAGAGACTGAACAACCATTTGCCTGAAATGTTATAGGTTTCCTGCCTGAGCAGGGGGTTGGACTAGAAGACCTCCAAGGTCCCTTTCAACTCTGTTGTTCTATATAATAGTTCTGTCCCCATCTCACACACGCACACAAACAGTCAGCCAGGGGTTAAATAAAACTTGCAGACAATAAATTCCTTCGATAACAGGATTGGCAGCAACCCAGTAGCTGCTTGCCAAGAACTTTACTCACAGAGGGAGGTGTTCCTCCTCCGTCAGATAAACCAAAACAAATACACAAAGCCAAAGAATTGTCAAGTCCAGTCCGTATTAAATCCAAGGCAGGCAGATAACGTAGTTTCAGAGATACAATGCGACTCGCTAGTTGTTTAGTTTTGTCCGTCACAGAGCCTGAATGGCCACCACACCCCCTTTTATCCCCTGTGGGGTGTGGTCCATTGACTCAGCTTAATCTCTGGCATGCCTCCTTTTCTGCTGCGTGAGCTTGTCTCTCCGACGCTGGCGTGGATCCAGCCAAGACTTATCTCCATTACTGTCCAACTGCGACTGTTCGGAGATGCCTGGCTCCTGGCCAATCTCTTCTCCCTCGGGAGACACCTGAGGCATTGCCAGAGAGGAGGGTCCTGGAGAGGGAGGCCTGGCCAACTCCTCTCCTTCACCTTCGGAGTCTTCTCCCTCCGATAAGATGGGCTCGGGGGTCAGAGTCACAACATTAATTCAATATAATTCTATATGGGTCAATCCCATCTGCCCTCACCCTGCAAATTTTAAAGGCGATGTCTAGCATCCTATCTCCACTCCCTCCCTTCAGTCCATTCCCTCTTGGATGGATGGACCCACTAAAGGAGAAGAAATGGTTTTGAACAGCCAGTTTCATGCTCTGGCTAAAGACACCAGGAGATCCTGAGTTCTAATCCCACTTTAGGATTATTTTTGTTCGATGAAAAGTAGTTTATACCGAAGTCACTTTCTTCCCACATGTTGGAAACGTGGACAACATATGAAGGATTATTTTTATCAGGTCTGGTAGACTTGTAAAATAAGCCAGAAATTCCCGAGTTCAAATAAATGGAAGGAATTTTAAAGAACGTTCGATGGAAACCGGAATAATTCTTGCTGGTGTTAGAAGAATTATCCTTCTGGGTTCAGCTCCAAGTGGGGAAAAAGGCACTGGAAACATGGAGACTGCTTGGAAAGATGGTTTAATGGTGGACAGGATCACATGGTTTGAGTTCCTGAACAGAAAAGGGGGGAGATGCTGCAAGTCCCCAGGTTTTATGCCCTCTCTGGCTCTTCCTGGGGCACAGAAAAAGTATCCTGATTGGTTGTCAGACTACCAGGGGGTGGGGTGCTTAGCTAGCCTTGCTGGTTGATGTAATCTTCCCAGGTGCCATATGGTGAGTTTCTGTTGCTAGATGGGTCCTATTGTGTTGTAGATGATGGTCCATTGACAAAGACTGAGTTTCTGCCACTGGCCCATTGGCAAAGGGTTGGGGGGGGGCAAGAAGGTGGGAGCTGCTTTGTACTTTAAAACATGCTTCTCCATTTTTCATCCAGGGAAACATAATATTCTGCCTTTTTAATATTCCCTAAAACATTTCATTCTTCTAGGAAAGAGGTGGGTGCTAACTTCCTATAATGGGATTAATGGAAAGCCAATTAGGAAAGAGTCACAGAAGATTATTGTTAGATGTGCTCACTCCTGCGAGGCTATTCAGATGTGCAAAAATAGACACTCCGAAATAGCCACAACAGAGGAAAGGATGGGGAAGATGACAGAATGAGCAGGGATGGCAAAATTAACTTCTTTGATTACAGAAAGATAAAAAACCACATTAGTCACTGACTAGGAACCCCTTATGACTTTTTGCTGAAAAAAAAGAGAAAAATGTGATTTATGGGTTTGAAGATTGGACAGGGTAGATTATAAAAGGAAAGAAATTATGATATAACTTGAGAGAGAGAGAAGGCACAATAAAAATGTATTTATAACTGCTGTCAAGAAGATCGGAAGCCACTTCCTTATAATCTTTCTTTCTTTTCCTTTCTTTTTCTTTTTCTACCTCCCTTTTTCATTATTTATTACTTTTCTTTCTTTTCTTTTTATGGTCTTTACTGTGTTAACCATTTCTTTAATAACAATTATAAAACCAAACAACGGGTTTTGAGTTAATTAATATTACTTCAGACAAACTAACCAAGGAAACAGACTCGTAGACATACAGGTAGTCCTCGACTTACAACCACAGTTGGGATCAAAATTTCTATTGCTAACTAAGCAAGGCTGCTGTTAAAAGAGCCGTGCCCTATTTTCTTGTCAGGGTTATGAAGTGAATTACTGCAGTTGTTAAGTGAATCATGCAGTCATTAAGCGAATCCAGCTTCCCCCTCATTGACTTTGCTTGTCAGAAACTGGCTGGGTAGGTTGAAAATGGCGATCCCATGGCTCCAGGAATATGCAACCATCCTGAATCCATGCCACTTGCCAAGCACCTGAATTTTGATCATGTGACCTGCAAGGTTGCTGAAAGGGTTGTAAGTGTGAAAAATGGTCATAAGTCACTTTTTTCGGTGCTGCTGTAGCTTTGAACAATCACTAAATGAATGGTTGTAAGTCGAATAGGAAAGATAGATGATAGATAGATAGATAGATAGATAGATAGATAGATAGATAGATTATCTATCTATCTATCTATCTATCTATCTATCTATCTATCTATCTATCATAGATAGTGTTCTGCCCCAGCTACGGATCCCAAAGAACACAGCACACACAAACTCTGAACAAAACTTAGTTTACTCAAATAACGCAGTTTTAGCAAATGCCGGCTATTATTAAGCGTTCTTAACAGCCTGCCAGAATTCCACAGATAAGATAGTCAGAGTTTTACTGGAGTTGGCAGAAAGCCCAGAAGCAAAGTTGCAGAGAAATCACAACGCGACGATTAGCGAACTAAAGTTGTTTCCTGCAGTTTGTTGCAAGCTGCGTTCCTTCTTAAGTAGATTAAGGGAGTGGCCAATTAGCCCCAAGCCTTACTCTCGAGGAGACCTCCTCCTGAGGTACCACTCCTGCCTTTTGGCAGCTCTGTGTGCCCGTGCATTGAGAAGAGCTCCTCCTCTTCATCTTCTTCACTTAAAGGAGCCTCTGGAGGTTCTGAAGGCCCTGGCTGAATCCCTGCCTCTGGCACCACATCTTCTTCAGCCTCCTCGCTGTCTGACTCGAGCACCGGCTGCACAGGCTGCTGGCACAGCACCACACCAGCCTCCTCGTTGTCGGGATCAGCAACAATCTGCGCAGGCCGCTGGCGGGCCACAACAGATAGATAGATAGATAGATAGATAGATAGATAGATAGATAGATAGATAGATAATAGATGGAAGATAGATAGATAGATAGATAGATAGATAGATAGATAGATAGCAAGAGCGATAGCACTTAGATTTATATACCGCTTCACAGTGCTTTACAGCCCTCTCTAAGAGGTTTATGGAGTCAGCCTCTTGCCCCCAACAATCTGGGTCCTCATTTTATCAGCCTTGGAAGGATGGAAGAATGAGTCAACTTTGAGCCTGGTGAGATTCGATCTGTCAAATTGTAGGCAGCCAGCAGTCAGCAGAAGTAGCCTGCAGTCCTGCACTCTAACCACTGCGCCACTGTGGATGGATGGTGGTGGATGATAGATAGATAGATAGATAGATAGATAGATGATAGATGGACAGACAGACAGACAGACAGATATCCACTACATGTATCACTATCTCTAGTAATAGATATAGCCGTGCCAAGTGACAGCAATATTGGGAAGAAGGAATAGGAGAAGTTGGAGAAGTACCAAGGCCCATAGGAGGAACTGGATAGGATGTGGAAATATAGACCAAAATGATCCCTGTGGTCAGGCTGCGGCCTAGCATTGGGCCATGGCCCATTTGGAACTGGGCCACAGAAGCAACGGGTTAGCACGTGTGTGCAGCTCCATTTTAACACGAGCAGCGGGAACTACAACTTGCGCACAATGCACCATCTGTGCGAGCTCGAGTGCCTGCCGTTTGTGCAAATGGAGCTGCGTGTGCAAACACGTGTGCCTGCTGTTCACACGGGACCATTTCCTCTTCTCCTTCCACTGGTCTGCAAAACTGGTAAGCTTAGCAAACACTGCCAGTGGCGGTAGGAGCATTCAGTGCTGTGACTCCTAACCTGGGAGAGTGGATCCAATAGATCCCAGGATTGACATCAGAGCTCTCTGTCCAGTAAAGTGCAGGGCTAGGAAGAGCTCATACACTGCACAGAGGCCTCTGGTGGAGGACCCCGGATTGAGGAAAATACAAACCACCTAGAAGTGTGAGAAGGGATCGGAAAAGCTCAGGAGGATCTTCAGCCAACATAACGTACATGCACACTTCAAACCCAAGAATACACTAAGGCAGAAGCTTGTCCACCCCAAGGATAAAAACTGAAGGATAAAACCAAGACAGAAACTGAGCGACGTGGTATATGCAGTACAATGCAGTGAGCCATGTGCAGATCTGTACATTGGGGAAACAAAACAACCATTTCATAAACACATGGTGCAACATAGGAGAACAAACCCATCAGGACAGGATTTAGCAGTCCATCTGCATTTAAAAGACACAGGCCACTGTTTTGAAGTCAACAAAGTCCATGAGGGGTCAAAGAGGCCATCTATGTCAAAATTGAACAACCCACTCTCAAGGTAGGGTGCAGGATACAACTTACCGTATTTTTCGGAATATAATATGCATCACCTTACTTTTTGGGGAGGAAAATAAGAAAAAAGCTGATTGGTGGGTGGATCGGCCTCCCGGAACAGCTGTTTCCAGAGGTGAATTTTAGCAACAGGTTCTTTGGTTGTGAGCTCTGTGCCTTGCCTTTTTTTTTTCTGCCTCTGAAACTTCTGAAACTCCATTTCAGAAAAAACTTTTTCTCTGCCTCTGAAAGCCTCCGAAACAGAGCTTCAGAAAAAAAGGCTTTTTTTCTGAAGCTTCTTTCAGAGGCTTTTATTCTGAAGGACTATCTGTACTCTGTTCAATCTCCTTTCTTTGGTATTGGTATAAAGATTAACCTCTTCCGATCTGTTGTGTCATTCTCCAGATTGGTTAACAAAGTTTGATTAGAACCTTTCCTGATTCTTCTTTTGTTGCTTGCCATATTATTTTAGATAAAAGCCTTTCAGAGGCTTTTTATCTGAAGCTCCTTTCAGAGGCTTCTTTCAGTCTCTGAAATCTCCGTTTACGAGGCTTGGCGGGGCTACATTCGGAGTATAAGATGCACCCAGATTTTCACCCTCGTTTTGGGGGGGAAAAAAGTGCGTCTTATGCTCCAAAAAATATGGTAATCTATCTCTAGTCTACAACACAGTCCTTTCAAGCAGTTCCAAGAAGGCTCCATACTAGAAAAACTAGAAAAACTAGTTCTCCATACTAGAAAAACTAGTTCTCCATACTAGAAAAACTAGAAAATCCAGTTGCCTCTTGAAAAAAAAACCTTTGGGACATCTAGAATGCTTGATAATCCTAGTAAAATCCCGATCCCGGGTATCTTGCCAGGAAGACCATATGCATCCTTGACACCCAGTGATTAGTCTAAAGTCCACTTAACAATTCAAAAGCAAACAATTTGGCAAGACGCAGATCGAGTCTAATACAATATCCTGTCTGCGGTAGCAACCAAACTCAAAAAGTTACAGCCTGGAGGTCGGTGAAAACAGTTCCTGCGGGGGGAAAAAAAATGAAAGCCTTTTATTTATTTATTTATTTATTTATTTATTTATTTATTTATTTATTTATTTATTTATTATTCGAATTTCTATACCGCCCTTCTCCTTTCGGACTCAGGGCGGTGAACAGCCAAAATAAAAACATTTATACATAAAGTACGATTAAAAATAGATTTAAAATAATTAAATTTGGCCCATAGTTTAAAATTTATCAATTTAAAATCCATATCAAAATTTAAAACCAACCATAAAATCATAAAATCAAGAGAGACCGGCTAACTGAAAGAGATGAGTTTTTAGGGCCCGGAGGTCTGGGATCACTCGTATCTCTGGGGGTAGATTGTTCCATAGGGTAGGTGCCACCACAGAGAAGGCTCTCCTCCTGGGGGTCGCCAGCCGGCATTGTCTAGCCGATGGCACCCTGAGGAGGCCCTCTCTGTGGGAGCGAACTGGCCGGTGGGAGGCTATTGGTGGCAGAAGGCGGTCCCGTAAGTACCCTGGCCCTAAGCCATGGAGCGCTTTAAAGGTGATCACCAACACCTTGAAACGCACCTGGAAGTCCACCGGAAGCCAATGCAGCTCGCGCAGGAGAGGAGTCACATGGGAGCGCCCCATCACTCCCATAATCCCCCGCGCAGCCACATTCTGCACCAGTTGGAGCCTCCGGGTGTACCCCAAGGGGAGCCCCATGTAGAGAGCGTTACAATAGTCCAGACGAGAAGTGACGAGTGCTTGAGTGACCGTGCGTAGGGAGTCCCGATCCAGAAAGGAGCGCAACTGGCGTATCAGGCGAACCACAGAGAACGCCCTCCCCCTGGGGGTCGTCAGCCGACATTGTTTGGCCAATGGCACCCTGAGGAGGCCGACTCTGTGAGAGCGCACTGGACGATGGGAGAACGGCTGGAGATGGTCCTGCAAGTACCCCGGGCCTAAGCCATGATAGGTAGGGCTGTATTTGACGAACAGGGACAAGCAGTCCAGAATATGTTCTGATGTACCTTCCTGCAACTAAATCAGAGGGCCATTATTTGGTGGGTGGGTGGGGGCGAGCTGCCTTCTTTCAATAGACAACTGTGGCTGCGGTATATAGCTGGATCGCCTACCCATCTCAAAACAGCTCGAACCGTGGGTTGGGGAAAAAAATGTCCATCTGGTTCAGTTCCAAGTGGGAAGAAAGCCACCAGAAACATGGAGGCTGATTGGAAAGATGGTTTAATAGAGCAAGAACCATCAAACACATGGTCCTGGTGCAGCTGAACACATGGAGTTGAGAATGAGGGTTATGTTGTGGCTCTGTTACCTGAGCCTGTGTCATCGGCAGGAGAGGACTCCGAGAGTGAAGGAGAGGAGTTGGCAAGGCCTCCCTCTCCAGGACCCTCCTCTCTGGCAATGCCTTCAGTGTCCGCCGAAGGCCAAGAGATAGGGCCAGGGCCAAGCACGTCCACGCAGCCACAGGTGGACAGTGATGAGGGTAATGAGTCTTGGCTGGATCCTAGGCAGCGTCACAGAGATAAGCGCGTGCAACAGAAGAAAAGGCGTGCCAGAGATTAGGCTGAGTCACTGGACCACACCCCACAGGGTATAAAAAGGGGTGAGGTGGCCATTCAGACTCTGTGACGGACAAAACTAACTACTATCAAATCACATTGCATTTTTGGAAACAACATTATCGGCCTTGGATTTATTTTACGAACTGGACAATTCTGGAATGTGGGTATTTTGTTTATTGAGTAAAAGTTCTTGGAAAGCAGCTACTGGGTTGCTGCCAAGCATCTTATCGGAAGAATTGGTTGTCTGCCAGTTTATTTAAACCCCGGCTGTCTGTTTGTGTCCGTGTGTGAAACGGGGACAGAACAGGTTATTTATACCTTTTCTTGGGCCTTGCTCTTGAGCTTCCTGTTCCTGTGGCAACGGCATGTATTCTATTGTAGGGGGTCACAGCTAACTTTGTAGGTTGTCTGAGAAGTTTGGTTGAAACCTGGAGGGTGATGCAATGTCCCTAGGTAATTGTGCCATCTGGTGAGCTCTTCGGCCAGATGGGTTAATCCTAATGTCCTGGAGGGTCATGTCTTAATCCCATCACCCTGGAGCTGAAGGTCTTTTGTCTTGTAGATAGGTTGGCCCAGTCTTTCTTAATAGGCACCAAATATCTGCTGGAGGCAGGGAGCTGCTTTCTGTCTTTAAAACATGTTTCTTCTTTTATCACCCAGGGAAATATAATATTCTGCCTTTTTAATATGTCTCAAACCAGTGGTGGGTTCCTCCCGGTTCGGTCCGGTTCGGCCAAGCCGGTAGCGGTGACGATATGACATCACCGAACTGGTTCTTCCCCCCGCCCTCCCACATTATTCTTACCTTTTATTTGGCCCCACCCCCAATCTATTGCTGCCTCCTGAGTCCCAGCTGATGACTAGAGGGGAAAAAACTGTTTAAACTCTTGCTGCGGGGCTTCAAAGGGCCGCCCTACAGCTGATCAGTGTTAAAAGCAAACAAATGAGTCGGGTCGTAAGTGCGAGGACTGGTCGTAAGTGCGAGGACCTTCCAGAAATGACTCTGACCAGCTAGCCACGCCTACCTAGTCACATGACCTCCAAGCCACACCCACAAAATAAGCCACGCCCACAGAACAGGTAGTAAAAAAATTTAGAACCCACCCCGTCTCAAACTATTTCATTCTTCTAGGAGAGGAGTGGGTGCTAACTTTCTACACATATTTATTTGCAGCAGCATCAGAATTAAGCACTCCACATCCCCATAAGCTGCTCAATTCCCCGGCCCCGGTAACCTCGTCTGAATTGGAAGCCGGCCGACTGAATTAAAAAAAAAAGCCCAGTCCTTTTCAGCCGAAGTGCCAGCCACACAAAACGGGCAGCGGAAAAAGCCAAGGCGCGCGAGAGATGAGCAGCGGGCAGGTTAGAAGGAGCAACGCGGGCACAGCGCTTAGCAAAGCTGCGAGAAAACATGCCTTTGTCGGAGTCGCAATCTATTTTAAGACACGGAGCCGTGTTGTTGTGTGGCCGGAGGGAACCCGGAGCGACTGATGAGCGCGGGGGCCAGAAGGCGGCTCAGGAAAAGGCGTGAAAATGATAACGGCCCCTCTGCAACTGCGTTGTTTTGAGCTGGGTTTGGCTCGGAGTCTGTCACCGAGCGGGCCAAGGATCAGGCTACTCAGGAGCTGACATACGACGGCATATCCTCGAATCCATCTAACACCGTCATAAAGTTTGCAGACGACACAATGGTGCTGGGTCTCATAACTGGAGGGGACGTATCAGCATACAGGGAAGAAGTCCAGAAGGTATCCATACGGTGTTCAAAAAACAACTTACACCTAAATCCTAGCAAGACGAAGGAGACGGTGCTCGATTTCCGGAAGCACAGAGAGGAACCTGCCCCACTCAGTGGTGAAATCCAAAATTTTAAACTATTGGTTCTGTGGGCGTGGCTTGGTGGGCGTGGTGTGCCTTGGTGGGCATGGCTTGGTGGGCGTGGGAGGGGAAGGATACTGCAAAATCTCCATTCCCATCTCACTTCAGGAGAAGGATACGCTCCCATAGAGAGGGGCTCCTCCGGGGTTCCGTCGGCCAAACAATGTCGACTGGCGGCCCCTAGGGGGAGAGCCTTCTCTGTGGGGGCACCTACGCTCTGGAACGAGCTCCCCCCGGAGATACGGAGGATCCCAGATCTGCGCACCTTCCGTCGCACGCTTAAAACTTTTTTATTTCATCAAGCTGGCCTGGCCTAGATCTTCTCCCCTTTTTACATTTAAATTTTAAATGTAAATTTTGATTTGTTTTTAAATTATGGGGTATTTTAAATTTGTTCAGCCAAATTATTTAATTCGTTTTTTTCTATTTTAAATTTTTGTATTTCTGTGTTTTAGCTTCTGGCTGTTCACCGCCCTGAGTCCTTCGGGAGAAGGGCGGTATAGAAATTTAATAAAATAAAATAAATAAATAAAATAAATAAAATATTGCAAAACCTCCATTCCTACCCCACTCCAGGGGAAGGATATTGCAAAACCTCCATTCCCACCCCACTCTGGGGCCAGCCAGAGGCGGTATTTGCCGGTTCTCCGAACTACTCAAAATTTCCGCTACTGGTTCTCCAGAACCTGTTAGAACCTGCTGGATTTCACTCCTGGCCCCACTGTATATCGAGGGGGGCTGTATGGAGAGGGTTTCCTCTTTTAAATTCTTGGGAGTGCTCATTAGTTAAGATCTCACATGGAAAAACAACACGTCCCCGGTGATTGGCAAGGCCCAACCGAGATTTCATTTCCTTAGAGTCCTGCGAAAAAAAATCAGGTGGAACAACAGCCGATGACTTCTTTCTATCGGTCCACGATAGAAAGTGTCCTCACATACTGTATAACAGTATGGCATGATGCAGTGGTGAAATCCAATTTTTTTTTACTACCGGTTCTGTGGGCGTGGCTTGGTGGACGTGGTGTGACAGGGCATAGATCACTATTTTCAGTGGTGTTGTTACTTTGAACAGTCACTAAACGAACGGTGGTGAGGAGTGCTTGTAATGATCAGCTAGAGTTCCATTCCTGTTTTGAGAGAAGACGTGTCAAATAGGTATTAAGAATCTCAAAGGTGCTTTTTCCAAGAGGCAACTGCACTTTTTGGTTTTTTTTTTTTTCTTTGAAGACGTTTTGCTTCTCCTCCAAGAAGCTTCTTCAGCTCTGACTGGATGGCTGGGAACAGAAGGATTGATACTCCTTGCAGACGGCTGGTCATTTGCGTCCTTTTTAGAGGGTCGTTGAGGCTACTTGGAGGTTTCTCTGTGTCCTCAGGGTCACCCGAGTGGCGCAGATGGGTGTGGAGCCTTCTTGGAACTGCTGAAAGGACTGTGTTGTAGATAGACGGAAAGTTTCATGCTACTAGACCTCATTTTGCATCCCCCAGGGGATTGTATCAATGTGGAGAATGGGATGATTCAGCAAGACGTGTAGGTATTTGGTGAACATGCAATCCAGGAGTAGCCTCTAAGAGGTGCTCCAGAGCGGGGCTGGCATTCCCCAAGATGCCTCTTTAGAGTTGAACTCATGGCCCTCCATGGGGTTTTCTTGGCAGCAATGCAGACGAGAGTTGGACTTGGTTTTTTTTTCTGGCATATTTCTCTTATCCAATTAGAGGAGTTGTTGTTATTGTTGTTGTTGTTGTTGTTGTTGTTGTTGTTGTTGTTGTTGTTGTTGTTGTTGTTCTTCTTCTTCTTCTTCTTCTTCTTCTTCTTCTTCTTCTTCTTCTTCTTCTTCTTCTTCTCCTTCTCCTTCCTCTTCCTCTTCCTCTTCTTCTTCTTCTTCCTCTTCCTCTTCTTCTTCTACCTCCTCCTCCTCTTCTTCTTCTCTTCTTTCTTCTTCTTCTCTTCTTCTTCTCTTCTTCTTCTCTTCTTTCTTCTTCTTCTTCCTCTTCTTCTTCTTCCTCTTCATCTTCTTCTTCCTCCTCTTCTTCTTCTCTTCTTTCTTCTTCTTCTCTTCTTTCTTCTTCTCTTCTTCTTCTTCCTCTTCATCTTCCTCCTCCTCCTCTTCTTCTTCTCTTCTTTCTTCTTCTTCTCTTCTTTCTTCTTCTTCTCTTCTTCTTCTCTTCTTTCTTCTTCTTCTCTTCTTTCTTCTTCTCTTCTTCTTCTTCCTCTTCATCTTCCTCCTCCTCTTCTTCTTCTCTTCTTTCTTCTTCTCTTCTTCTTCCTCTTCTTCTTCCTCCTCCTCCTCTTCTTCTTCCTCCTCCTCCTCCTCTTCTTCTTCCTCTTCTTCCTCCTCCTCCTCCTCTTCTTCTTCTTCCTCCTCCTCCTCTTCTTCTTTCTCTTCCTCTTCTTCTTCTTCTTCTTCCTCTTCCTCTTCCTCTTCTTCCTCCTCCTCCTCTTCTTCTTCCTCCTCTTCTTCTTCCTCTTCTTTCTCCTCCTCCTCTTCTTCCTCCTCCTCCTCCTCTTCTTCTTTCTTCTTCTTCCTCTTCTTTCTCCTCCTCTTCTTCTTCCTCTTCTTCTTCTTCCTCCTCCTCCTCTTCTTCTTCCTCCTCTTCTTCTTCTTTCTCTTCCTCTTCTTCTTCTTCCTCTTCCTCTTCTTCTTCCTCCTCCTCTTCCTCTTCTTCTTCTTCCTCCTCCTCTTCCTCTTCTTCCTCTTCCTCCTCTTATTCTCTGGACTATAAAACTAAACTCTAAAGTGTCCATCAGCAGAGGCCTCCACGGGGGTGGGGGGGCAGGCAACCTGTGTTGAAGGGGCACAATCTGAGGACATTTGGCCTGCTACACGTGGGGGTGGGGAGGCAAGTTTCTCGGTGGATTCCAGTTCATTAGGAATGCCAGAGCTGAGGTTCAAGCCACATCTGGCAGGCATCCAATTGAGAGAGGGGAAAAAAAAACCCTCCCCATTTTGTTCCTGTCCTTTTCTCTCTCACCCCCCCGCCCCCATCCTCCTTCCCCAGTCAAATCTGTCCATCCGTGGCATCGGACAGGTCCTTTTCTCCTTGCAATAGAGGGCAGAGCATTCAGCTGCGGGGGGGATGGAATGTGGGGGTGGGTGGGTGGGTGGGATGCGGGGAAGGAAGAGCCCCGTTTGCTCTTGGGTGAAGGCAGATTGCCACTTTCTTCAAGAACAAACCCAGGGATGCATATCAAACAGCCACCGGCTGGGAGAGAAGAGCTGCCCGCAGCTGCTTTCCCCCCCAGAGGGAAGCCCAAGTCTTCACATTCTGTCAGGAGGAGGCACGATGGCAGAGAGATAAAAGTCATTTTCTCTCCCTATTTGCGCTAAAGGACGGTTTCCTGGGGTGCCGTCCACCTGCGTGCATGCAAGCGATGTGCAGAGAGGGGTTGAAGCGGGGGGGGGCAGTTATCACCTGCTTGCTAAAAGCTTTGACCGAGGTTGTTGCTTTGTTGTTGTTTCGTTGTTGAGGTTGTTTTGCTTTGAACACGAGGGCCTTTGTAGCCACTGTGTCTTTCCCCTTTTTTTCAAAGGAGGACCAAACCAAAGAGGATGTGAAATCAAGCCAGAAATGACCGAGTTTTAGTGTTCTGATATATAGTTGTATTAGTTTATTTTCTTATAACATAACATACAAAGAGCATACAAAAGCAGGGAAATTAGGGAAGGAAAAGGGGAAGTAAATAGTGTGTATGGGGGAGGGGAAGAAAGAAAGGGATCAGGGTTAATTTGGTACCCTGGACTGTTTGTTTTACCTTAAAACCAATCCAAAATCGGTTTGGACTCAAACTTTCCTCATCGGGATTTAGATGTTCCTATTATTTATTTTATTTATTTCTTTATTTTTATTTTTATTTTTATCCTGCCCTTTTTTTAGAAATAACTCAAGGTAGTGAACATACCTAATACTCCTTCTGCCTCCTAGTTTCCCCACAACAACAACAACAACAACCCTGTGAGGTGAGTTGGGTTGAAAAACAGGGATTGGTCCAAAGTCACCCAGCTGGATTTCATGTCTAAGGCAGGACTAGAACTCCCAATCTCCTGGTGATTGGCCCAAAGGTACCCAGATGACTTTTATGCTTAAGGAGGGACTAGAACTCCCAGTCTCCTGGTGATTGGCCCAAAGGCACCCAGATGACTTTTATGCTTAAGGAGGGACTAGAACTCCCAGTCTCCTGGTGATTGGCCCAAAGACACCCAGATGACTTTTATGCTTAAGAAGGGACTAGAACTCCCAGTCTCCTGGTGATTGGCCCAAAGACACCCAGATGACTTTCATGCTTAAGGAGGGACTAGAACTCCCAGTCTCCTGGTGATTGGCCCAAAGACACCCAGATGACTTTTATGCTTAAGAAGGGACTAGAACTCCCAGTCTCCTGGTGATTGGCCCAAAGACACCCAAATGACTTTCATGCTTAAGGAGGGACTAGAACTCCCAGTCTCCTGGTGATTGGCCCAAAGACACCCAGATGACTTTAATGCTTAAGGAGGGACTAGAACTCACAGTCTCCTGGCGATTGGTCCAAAGGCACCCAGATGACTTTTATGCTTAAGGAGGGAGTAGAACTGCCAGTCTCCTGATGATTGGCCCAAAGTCACCCAGATGACTTTTATGCTTAAGGAGGGAGTAGAACTGCCAGTCTCCTGATGATTGGCCCAAAGTCACCCAGCCAGATTTCATGTCTAAGGCAGGACTAGAACTCACTGTCTCCTGATGATTGGCGCAAAGGCACCCAGATGACTTTAATGCTTAAGGAGGGACTAGAACTCCCAGTCTCCTGGTGATTGGCCCAAAGTCACCCAGCCGGATTTCATGTCTAAGACAGGACTAGAACTCCCAGTTTCCTGGTGATTGGCCCAAAGTCACCCAGATAACTTTCATGCTTAAGATGGGACTAGAATTCACAGCTGCTATTCGCCACCTATTTCGGTGTTTCTCAGTCTTTAAGATGTATGGCCTTCTTGCTGGGTGATTTTGGGAGTTGAAGTCCACACCTCTTAAATATTCTGAGATTGAGAAACTTTGACCTAGATGATCTGTCAATCTAAAGTGCTCTCTTTCTTTCACCTAGTGGAAGGACTGGACCGGCTTGTGTTCATGAAACTTCTTTTCTTAGCACTCACAACTTTGTGTGACACATAAAAGAACATCTATCTTAACCCACATCTGCGATGGGGAAAAAAGAGCATTTAAAAAAACAAAAACATTTCCTTGAAATTGCTGGGCTAGAAAAATGCTGGTCTTTGGTAAGGTCGAGGCTATAGAAGGAAATATTATGGTTAATTAACTGACTGATTAATTTAAATTGCTTTCAGTGGACTCTGGGCTGCGTAGAAAACTAGAAAAAACATAAAAAGCTGCAACATGAAATCATTTAATTTAAACGGACACTAGTGAAAGGCGTACCAAACTAGAAAAACCATAAAAACAGGTAAAAACATTAAAATCAGACAGACAATCCAGATTGGGGAATTCTGGGAGTTGGAAGTCTTCAAGCTGCTGAGGTTGAGAAACATCGATTTAATGAAAATGAAGGAAAGGAGTTGAAAGACCAAATGAGTCAGGGAAAACTTTTACTGGATTGAGCGAGGCAGCCTCCGCAAGGAAAGTATATTTTTAAATCCCCACAATGTAAATTCCAGATTTCCGTGACGCCCATCCTTGATTTTGATTTGACAAGAGGGCAGTCCCTATGCTGATAGGCACATATATTTTCCACTCCCACGCAGGAAAACAACAACAACAACACCTCATTGCCTCCCTTTCAAAACGGGCAAAGTTGTTTTGCGCCAAACTTGCATCCTTTGCTCCATTGGGAGAGTGAGAAGCAACGTGGGAGGCGGTGTGAATGAAATGGTCGCGTTCCTAAATGCTTCGGGTCATGGATTTACATTTACACCGAAAGAGTTAAGGGACAAAATTCCATGCAGTGGTGGGATTCAGCCAGTTCGGGGCAGTTCTCAGGTAAGTGCAGGGAGGCCTACTATGCCCAAAATGGGGTGCAGGGGGAGTGTGCCCCAGGAGTGGGTTCTACTTACCTTTACCAACGGTTCGCAACGGGATCGCTGATGACGACATCTGGGGCAGTGGGTGGGGCCTCTCGCCGGTTTTACTACCGGTTCTTGCGAACCGGTCCAAACCAGGGGCAACCCACCACTGATGCGCCCCCTCCCCCGCAGCCCATTTTCACTTCCAGGAGGCCTACTAGACCCAAAATGGGGCACGGGGAGGTGCGGCGCCCACCTCGTGGCCCATTTTCGCTCCCAGGAGGCTGCAGGGAGGCCTACTAGGCCCAAAATGGGAAGCAGGGGGGTGCATCCCCCCAACAGTCTGTTTTTGCTCCCAGGGAGGCCGCGTGCTGCCTGTCACACCCTCTGGCCCCTCCCACCATGGCCCTGCCCACCCGACCAGTCATTAAGGCAGAGAACCGGTTGTTAAATTATTTGAATCCCACCACTGATTCCACATATTGCCGTCAAGTCCTGTGAAATGGACCACTCTAGGCAAAAGTTGAGTGTTATTCTTGATCAAAACAGCCAGACAGTTATTTAACAGAATATCAGAGTTGGAAGGGACTTTGGAGGTCTTCTAGTCCAACCCCCTGCTCTACCAATTCAGACGAATGGTTCTCCAATCTCTCCTTAAAAACTTCCAGTGTTGGAGCACCTACCACTTCTGGAGGCAAGTCGTTACACCAACTAATTTTTCTCCCTGTCAGGAAATTTCTCCTTAGTTCTAGGTTGCTTCTATCCTTGACCAGTTTCCATCTGTTGCTTCTTGTCCTGCCTTCAGGTGCTTTGGAGAATAGGTTGACCCCCTCTTCTTTCTGGCAGCCCGCGGAAGATGCCACCACAATAAGTGGTCAATTTCTTGGAAGGAATTTGTCCAAGAAAACAGGGATAGTGTCAGGCCTGGAAGCCATCTTTTGCATTCAGACCTGCCACATTTACTGCTGTGGGAAACTGGGAGGGGGGATTGTATGGAGCAGGGGTGATATATATATATGTTATGTAGATCTTTGGTTATTCGGGTTTTCTCCCGCGTAAAATTGGAAATGTCTTGGCGACGTTTCGACGAAGTCTCATTCGTCTTCTTCAGGCTGGTGTTTTCAGCTTTGTGTTTCTAGCAGCAATGTGTGATCGCAGCTGTTTCTTCCTTTTAGCTGCCAGTGGTTAACTGCCAGAAGAAACAGCTGCGATCACACATTGCTCCTAAAAGCATGAAGCCGAAAACACCAGCCTGAAGATGACGAAGGTATGTGAACGAAGTTGTTCCCTGCAAATTGCTTCAGTCGGCCTTCCTCCTTAAATAGGCTAAGGGAGTGGCCAATTAGCCCCAAGCCTTACTCTTGAGGAGACCTCCTCCTGAGGAGCCACTCCTGCCTTTTGGCAGCTCTGTGCACCCGTGCATCGAGAAGAGGCTCCTCCTCTTCTTCCTCTTCACGTAAGGGAGCTTCTGGAAGTTCTGAAGGCCCTGGCTGAATCCCCTCCTCTGGCACCACATCTTCTCCAGCCTCCTCACTGTCTGACTCGAGCACCAGCTGCACAGGCTGCTGGTGCAGCACCACACCAGCCTCCTCGCTGTCAGAATCAGCTACTAACTGCACAGGCCGCTGACAGGCCACAACACCCTGTTATTCTGGTGGCCTGGTGGCTCAGCAGACTGATAGCATTGTGATTAACACCAGCTGTCTGCAATTACTGTAAGTTTGAATCTCACCAGGCTCAAGGTTGACTCAGCCTTCCATCCTTTCTAAGGTAGGTAAATTGAGGACCCAGATTGTGGGGGCAATAAGCTGACTTTGTATAAAATATACAAAAGAATGAAGGCTATTGCTTAATGCATTGTAAGCCGCCCTGAGTCTCCGGAGAAGGGTGGCATATAAATCAATTTTTTTTAAAAAAAAAAATTCTGTTATTTGTCCAGAATGGAATAGGGCAGAGGTCCCTAACCTCTGGGCCATGTCCCACTATTGTGCCGTGGCCTATTTGGAATTGGGACGTGTGAGAGGCTGGTCAGAGCATGTGGCCCACTTCCCCTCTCCTCACCCTGCAACTGGGCCCCCAAGCCACAAAAATTGGGGACCGCTGGTATAGGGTCTCCTGCTTGAACAAGGGGTTGGACTAGAAGACCTCCGATATCCCTTCCAACCAGTGGTGCATTTCAAAAAATTTTTACTACCGGTTTTGTGGGTGTGACATGGCTTGGTGGGCGTGGCTTGGTGGGTGTGGCAGGGGAAGGATACTGTAAAATCCTCATTCCCTCCCCAATCCAGGGGAAGGTTACTGCGAAATCCCCATTTCCTCCCGATCAGCTGGGACTCAGGAGGCAGAGAATAGATGGGGGCAGGGCCAGTCAGAATTTTTACTACCGGTTTTCCGAACTACTCAAAATTTCCGCAACCGGTTCTCCAGAACTGGTCAGAACCTGCTGAAACCCACCTCTGCTTCCAACCCTGTTATATGTCTGACATTTTTATAGCTGTAATTAGCAAAGGACTATAACACAGAAGCATGTGTGTGGAGGGTCGAGGGAAGGGAAGCTTTTGAAAATGAGATCAGAAATAAATGAATTCCATAAACCTTTACCACGTAGTTCTAAATTTGTCTGACCCTTGGTCATAAAAACACTCACTCAAATGTTAACAGCAACATATTTTTTTTATCAGCTTTCATTCCTGCAACCTGCAGGTCGCTCTTTCCATACCGGGGGCTGACTTGCTGGGGATCTTGGGTGGATGTCACAGGAGCAATTTATTTATTTTATTATTATTACATTAATTCAATTTGTATGCCTTTTATACAAATTGTATAAATGTATACAATTGCCTTTTAATTTCTGTCCTGCCCACCTCTTTCTCATGTTCCTTCTGTCACCCCTAACTTTCTTCCCTAATCCACAATCCGATGCAGCTGGAGAACTGGCAATTCGCTCTTGTTCAGTCGGTTGTTTGCAATTTTGCAAAAACGTGAAAAGAAGCATCAAAGCAGCTTCTTGAGTCTGCACAGGCCCCGTGAGATCAACCAAGATGTCAATTGCTGGCCGAAGAAGAAGCCACTTTCTCTCCCCCTAACATTTCACCGAACTAAACATCAGGCACTTCAGATAGAAATGAAGATAATACAGATTTTTTTTTAGCCGAGGAGTAGTGCCTTCCAGGAGTTTCATAAATCTACCTTGCACATTGATTGATTTATTAAATTTTTATCCCACCTACGCATTTTTATAAATAGCTCAAAGCAGCAACATACATAATGTTCCTTTTTCCTCCTATTTTCCCCACAACAACAACCTTGTGAGGTGAGTTGGGGCTGAGAAAGAGGGATTGGCCCAAAGTCACCCAGCTGTCTTTCAGGTCTAAGGTGGGACTAGAACTCACCGTCTCCTGGTGATTGGCCCAAAGTCACCAAGCTGGCTTTCATACTAAGGCAGAACTAGAACTCACCATCTCCTGGTGATTGGCCCAAAGTCACCCAGCAATCTTTCATACCTAAGGCAGGACTAGAACTCACCGTCTCCTGGTGATTGGTTCAAAGTCACCAAGCTGGCTTTCATACTAAGGCAGAACTAGAACTCACCATCTCCTGGTGATTGGCCCAAAGTCACCCAGCAATCTTTCATACCTAAGGCAGGACTAGAACTCACCGTCTCCTGGTGATACGTTCAAAGTTATCCAGCTGGCTTTCATACTAAGGCAGAACTAGAACTCACTGTCTCCTGGTGATTGGCCCAAAGTCACCCAGCAATCTTTCATACCTAAGGCAGGACTAGAACTCACCGTCTCCTAGTGATACGTTCAAAGTTATCCAGCTGGCTTTCATACTAAGGCAGAACTAGAACTCACTGTCTCCTGGTGATTGGCCCAAAGTCACCCAGCAATCTTTCATACCTAAGGCAGGACTAGAACTCACCGTCTCCTGGTGATACGTTCATAGTTATCCAGCTGGCTTTCACACTAAGGCAGAACTAGAACTCACTGTCTCCTGGTGATTGGCCCAAAGCCACCCAGGCAACTTTCATACTAAAGGGTGGTCTAAAACTCACTGTCTCCTAGTTTCTAGGGCAGCACCTTAATAAATCCCCCAAATTGGCTCTCACAATGGTCTACCCCAGGGCATGCTCCTATCTCCACCAGCTCCTTGAATTCTTCACAACAATGCCCAACACAGTTTTACTTCCACAATCCACTTTCATAAATTATAAAGTTGATGGGCATCCATTGGTAATTTTGATTTTCAAGGGAGGGAGGGAAGGCAGACTGGTAGAATGTCTGGTCCTGAGGACTAAGGTAAAGCTAAAGGTTCCCCTCGCACATATGTGCTAGTCGTTCCTGACTCTAGGGGGCGGTGCTCATCTCCGTTTCAAAGCCGAAGAGCCAGCGCTGTCCGAAGACGTCTCCGTGGTCATGTGGCCAGCATGACTTAACGCCAAAGGCGCACGGAAGACTGTTACCTTCCCACCAAAGGTGGTCCCTATTTTTCTACTTGCACTTTTTACGTGCTTTCGAACTGCTAGGTTGGCAGAAGCTGGGACAAGGAACGGGAGCTCACCCCGTTATGTGGCACTAGGGATTCGAACCGCTGAACTGCAGACCTTTCGATCGACAAGCTCAGCGTCTTAGCCACTGAGCCACCACATTATGGTTATGGGGAAAAAACTCGGGGGACATGTAGGGAGCATTGGCAATATCAGAGGGATTGCAAGAGGGAGCGAGGGAGCAAAGCCGCTGGTGTGGGAATAAAATGAAAGATGTCCCTTCAGATACAACCTTGAGTACTTAGAGGAAAGGCAGGATGCAGATATGACCAACAATTCTTTTGCTAAGCGAGGCGGTTATTAAGTGAGTTACCCCCAATTTTAGGATCCTTTTTATCATAGCGGTTAAGCAAATCACTGCAGTTATTAAATGAGTTGGGCGGCGGTCATTAAGTGGATCCAACTCTCCCATTGACTTTGCTTGTCGGAAGCCAGCTGGGAAGATTGCCACAGAGGCTCACATGATCCTGGGATGCTGCAACCGTCACAAAGACATGCAGGTTGCCGAGTGCCTGGATTTGGATGGAGTGTCCGTGGGGGACGCTGCAAGAATTGTAACTGCAAGTCAGTTTTTTCCAGTGCTGTTGTAACTTCGAACAGCTAAACAAATGGTTGTAAGTCGAGGACTAACTGTCCCTAATAAAAATCCAAACTCCTTGGATTTCGTTTCCCGGAAAATTGACAGCAGGGCCCAAAATGTACCCTCTCTACAGGAGGAGACAGGAAAAACACAAACATCAAAAACACAAAGGCTGCCACGAAGAGGAAGGGGTTCAGCCTATTCCCCAAAGCACCAGAAGGCAGGATAAGGAACAATGGACGGAAGCACATGACGGCTGTGGCCGGGGGGGGCTTTCTATCAGGTTCGCCTGATACGCCAGTTGCGTCCCTTTCTGGATCGGGACTCCTTATGCACGGTCACTCATGCCTTCGTCACCTCTTGCCTGGACTACTGCAATGCTCTCTACATGGGGCTCCCCTTGAGGACACCTGGAGGCTCCAGCTGGTCCAGAATGCAGCCGCGCGGGTTATTATGGGGGCGACATGGTGCTTCCATGTAACACCTCTCCTGCGCGAGCTGCACTGGCTCCCGGTGGTCTTCCGGGTACGCTTCAAGGTATTGGTTCTCATCTTTAAAGTGCTCCATGGCTTAGGATCTGGGTACTTACGAGACCACCTTCTGTCACCGATAACCTCCCACCGGCCAATCCGCTCCCACAGAGAGGGCCTCCTCAGGGTGCCGTCGGCCAAGCAATGTCGACTGAAGACCCCCAGGGGGAGAGCCTTCTCTGTGGGGGCACCCGCCATCTGGAACGAGCTACCCCCAGGAATACGACTGATCCCGGACCTCCGTACTTTCCGTCGAGCTTCGAAGACCTTCCTATTTCAGCAAGCCGGGCTGGCTTAAAATTTTAATGGGTTATTTTATGGGCAAAGGGTTTTAAATTTTGGGATGCCAATTTGATTTAATTCTGTTTTAATTTATTTTAATTTTTATATTGCATGTATTTTAATCTTGGCTGTTCACCGCCCTGAGTCCTTCGGGAGAAGGGCGGTATACAAATTTAATAAACCTAACCTAACCTAACCTAACCTAACTAATCAAGGAGAGAAGCAACCTGGAATTAAGGAGAAATTTCCTGACAGGGAGAACAATTAACCAGTAGAACAACTTGCCCCCAGAAGTTGTGAATGCTCCAACACTGGAGGCTTTTAAAAAGAGTCTAGACCAGTGTTGGGTTTCAAAATATTTTACTACCGGTTCTGTGGGTGTGGCTTAGTGGGCATGGCGTAGCATGGTGGGCGTGGCTTGGTGGGTGTGGCAGGGGAAGGATACTGTAAAATCTCCATTCCCTCCCCATTCCAGGGGAAAGTTACTGCAAAATCCCCATTTCCTCCCGATCAGCTGGGACTTGGGAGGCAGAGAATAGATGGGGGCGGGGCCACTCAGAATTTTACTACCAGTTCTCCAAACTACTCAAAATTTCTGCTACCGGTTCTCCAGAACTGGTCAGAACCTGCTGAAAACCCACCTCTGGTCTAGACAGCCATTTTCCTGGGCTCCAAGATCACCGCAGATGGGGACTGCAGCCAAGAAATTAAAAGAGGCTTGCTCCTGGGGAGGAAAGCTATGGCAAAGTTAGACAGCATACTAAAAAGCAGAGACATCACCCTGCCAAGAAAAGTGAGTATAGTCAAGGCGATGGTTTTCCCAGTTGCAATGGATGGCTGTGAAAGTTGGACCATAAGGAAGGCCGAGCGCCAAAGAATTGAGTCCTTTGAACTCTGGTGATGGAGAAGACTCCTGCGAGTCCCTTGGACTGCAAGGCCATCCAACCGGTCAGTCCTAGAGGAGATCAACCCTGACTGCTCTTTAGAAGGTCAGATCCTGAAGATGAAACTCAAATACTTTGGCCACCTAATGAGAAGGAAGGACTCCCTGGAGAAGAGCCTAATGCTGGGAAAGATGGAGAGCAAAAGAAGAAGGGGACGGCAGAGAACGAGGTGGCTGGGTGGAGCCACTGAAGCAGTCGACGTGAGCTTAAATGGACTCCAGAGGATGGTAGAGGACAGGAAGGCCTGGAGGAACGTGGTCCATGGGGTCGCGATGGGTCGGACACGACTTCGCAACTAACAACAACAATTGTGAAATCCAGCATGATCACCTGAGCTTTGCAAGGTCAGCCGCTCAGCAACCAGAGGTGGGTTTTCAGCAGGTTCTGACCAGTTCTGGAGAACCAGTAGCAGAAATTTTGAGTAATTCGGAGAACCGATAGTAAAAATTCTGAATGGCCCCATGACTTGGCAACTAACAACAACAACAGACAGCCATTTGTCTGAAATGGTAATGGGTCGCCTACGTGAGCTGGGGGTTGGACTAGAAGACCTCCAAGTTCCCTTCCAGCTCTAATCTGATTGAACCTCCTTCCCCCAACACATCTTTGCTGTTTCCCCATTTTTCATAAGATGCATCCAATTGTTTCCCAAATCCCACTTTGGGAGGGGAAGGAGCCCGAAGAAAGAGGGAGGGAGGGAGGGAGGGAGGGAGAGAGAGAGACAGACAGAGAGAGAAACCGAGGCAGCTCTGTTCCCAGTCCTCCTTCGACTCTGCCTTTCATTTATTTTTTTATTTTTTTTTAATATCTCTCCCTCTCCCGGTGATAATTTTCGAAGCAGCTGTAATAAAATTATAATAACACCAAGCCGGCAGCCTGCCCCCCCGCCCGCCCCCCCCCGCTCCGGCTGCACGCTGGAGTCATGGAAACCAGATCAAGGGGACAGCTGCTCCTCATTGCAAGCCATCGCTCACTTGTTAGGTTTCCAGAGCAGCCGTAATTAAATAAACAGGCTGGGGAAAGGGTGGAACGACAAGCCAGGATGCGCGAATCTTAAAGTAAAACTAGAGGGAACTCTTTTCATCTTACCAAAAAGGCCCAGGAGCAGGGGTGAAATGCTCCCGGTTCCGACCGGATCGCCCGATCTGGTAGCGATGGCAGCGGGTGGTTCGGAGAACCGGTAGCAAAAATCCCTGCCCGCCCCCCGCCCCCCCCGCTCAGGTGAGCCGCAGGATCATCAGAGGCTTTTTAAAATTATTTTTAAAAGCCTGAGTGGTGCAGCAGACTAATGCTACTGTTAAAGGTAGTATTTAGCTTCCAGCTGCCTGCAATTACTGCGAGTTCAAATCTCACCAGGCTCAAGGTTGACTCAGCCTTCCATCCTTTCTAAGGTAGGTAAAATGAGGACCCGGTTTGTGGGGGGAATAAGCTGACTTTGTATAAAATATGCAAAAGTATGAAGGCTATTGCTTAATGCCTTTTAAGCCGCCCTGAGTCTCCGGAGAAGGACGGCATATAAATCAATTTTTTTTTTTTTAAAAAAAGCATTTTTTCTAC
This sequence comes from Pantherophis guttatus, assembly GCF_059756535.1. Classification (NCBI taxonomy): domain Eukaryota; kingdom Metazoa; phylum Chordata; class Lepidosauria; order Squamata; family Colubridae; genus Pantherophis; species Pantherophis guttatus. The sequence continues at coordinate 12,684,406 of NC_142063.1, forward strand.
AACCTCTTTGGCCAAAAAAATGCTTTTAAAAGTAAAAAAAAAGCCTCCGATGATCGCCCAGCTCAGCTGGGATCGTCAGAGCCTTTTAAAAGGCTCTTATGATTCCAGCTGAGTTGCCTGATCATCAGAGGCTTTTAAACGCATTTTTTTTTTACAACCTCTTTGGCTGGAGAGGTTGTAGAAAAAATGCTTTTAAAAGAAAAAAAAGCCTCTGACGATCAGGCAACTCAGCTGGGATCGTCAGAGGCTTTTAAAAGCATTTTTTTCTACAACCTCTTCGGCCAAAGAGGTTGTAGAAAAAATAGTTTCAAAAATTAAAAACAAAGAAAGCTGGCCACGCCCACTCAGTCACATTACACACACCCCCACCAAGCCACACCCACAGAACCAGTAGTAACAAATTTTACATTTCACCACTGCCCAGGAGATGCATGTGTGCGAGCGCACACACACATACACATCAGGGGTGGGTTCTACTTATCTTTACTACTGGTTTGCAACCAGCGCAGATCACCCATGATGACGTCGTGGCAGGTGGGCGGAGCCTCCTGCCGGTTTTACTACCAGTTCTATAGAACTGGACCGAACCGGGAGTAACCCACCATTGATACGCATCCAGCCCTCCTTGCACACCGAACAACAAAAGAGTCTCACAAAAGTCCCAAAGGTGCTTTCACCCCCACCTCCCTGAGGCAACTCTCTCTGTTGTTTCTCAAAGATATTTCGCTTCTCATCCGAGAAGCTTCTTTAGTTCTGACTGAATGACGGAGGATGGGAGGGTTTATATTCCTTGCAGTCATCTGGTTGTTAGCACTCTTTGTGAGGGATGTTAAATGCCTGTGGAGATTCTCAGTCGTCCAGATCATGGTTTGGTCCTGAAACAAACCATGTGCTTTTTTTCCCCCAAGAGGCAACTGGACTTTCTGGTTTTTTCTTTTGAAGAGGTTTCGCTTCTCCTCCAAGAAGCTTCTTCCGCTCTGACTGGATGGTGGGGAATGGAAGGATTTATACTCCTTGCAGACAGCTGGTCATTTTCATCCTTTTAGAGCAGGGGTGTCAAACTTGTGGTGTCATGTGATGTATTGGGACGTTTTTCCCCTTCGCTAAACAGGGCAGGGGTGGGGCCAGCACCTGACGCATCCGACTTGTGGGCCCCGAGTTTGACTCTTCTCTTCTCTTCTCTTCTCTTCTCTTCTCTTCTCTTCTCTTCTCTTCTCTTCTCTTCTCTTCTCTTCTCTTCTCTTCTCTTCTCTTCTCTTCTCTTCTCTTCCCTTCTCCTTCTCCTTCTCCTTCTCCTTCTCCTCTCTTCCCTTCTCTTCTTCTCTTCTCTTCTCTTCTCTTCTCTTCTCTTCTCTTCTCTTCTCTTCTCTTCTCTTCTCTTCCCTTCCCTTCCCTTCCCTTCCCATCCCTTCCCGTCTCGTCTCGTCTCGTCTCTTCCCTTCCCTTCCCTTCCCTTCCCTTCCCTTCCCTTCCGTTCCCTTCCCTTCTTCTAACCTTATCCCAAAGGTGGTTTTTTTTCCAAGTGGCCAGTGGACTTTCTGGTTTTTCTTTGAAGACGTTTCGCTTCTCATCCAGGAAACTTTTTCAGCTCTGACCGGATGGTGGGGAATGGAAGGATTTATATTCCTTGCAGACAGCTGGTCTTTTGCATCCTCTTTAGAGAGTTGTTGAGGCCACCTGGAGGTTTATCTGTGTCCTCAGGGTCACCTGAGTGGTGCAAATGGGTGTGGAGTCTTATTGGAACTGCTGAAAGGACCGTGTTGTAGACGGGAGAGAGATGATGTCGTATCCCTCCTCCTCTGTTGAGGGAGGGCTCTTCAATTTTGACATAATGGCCTTTTTGACCCCTCTTTCAAACCCAGCGGTCCTCTGTCCAAAATGTGGAGTTTGCTTTTCTTCAAAAGAGTGGCCTGTGTCTTTTAATGGATGGAAACTGAACAAGGAGAGATTCAACCTGGAAATAAGGAGAAATTTTCTGACAGTGAGAACAATCAACCCATGGAACGGACGTTGCCTTCGGAAGTTGTGGGAGCTTCATCACTGGAGGCTTTCAAGAAGAGATTGGACTGCTACTTGTCAGAAAAGGTGTAGGGCAGTGGTGGGTTCCTCCCGGTTTGGCCCGGTTCAGCCGAGCTGGTAGCGGTGATGATATGACGTCACCGAACCGGTTCTCTTTGTTCGGGAGCTGCCCCCCCCTCCGCCCCCCCCACGTTATTCTTATCTTTTATTTGGCCCTGCCCCCAATCTATTGCTGCCTCCCGAGTCCCAGCTGATCGGCTAGAAGGAAAAAAACTGTTTAAACTCTTGCCGCGGGGCTTCAAAGGGCCGCCCTACAGCTGATCAGTGTTAAAAGGCAGTGTGGTGGTAGACCGGTGCCTGCAAAAACGAATGAGTAGACCGGTGCCTCCAAAAACGAATGAGTAGACCGGTGCCTGCAAAAACAAATGAGTAGACCTGTACCTGCAAAAATGAATGAGTAGACCGGTGCCTGCAAAAACGAATGAGTAGACCGGTGCCTGCAAAAACGAATGAGTAGACCGGTGCCTCCAAAAACGAATGAGTAGACCGGTGCCTGCAAAAACAAATGAGTAGACCTGTACCTGTAAAAACGAATGAATAGACCGGTGCCTCCAAAAACGAATGAGTAGACCGATGCCTCCAAAAATAAATGGGTAGACTGGTACAGCTCTGCAAGCAGTTAAAAGCCTGGTAGGCCAGTACCTCTGCTAAATCCTAAAGAACTGTCACATGACCATCAAGCCACGCCCACAAAATAAGCCACACCCACAGAACTGGTAGTAAAAAAATTTAGAACCCACCCGTGGTGTAGGGTCTCCTGCTTGGCCGGGAAGGGGGGAGGGTTGGACTAGATGACCTACAAGGTCCCTTCCAACTCTGTTAATCTGTAATCTGTAAAATCTCCAGTCCATGACATGATCTTTTCAGTATATCCATTCAGCCCTTCCCATTTTGCTGTCTGGGGTTCTACAATCGTGACTAATCAATCAATCAATCCATAGTCCTCGATTTACGGCATCTGTTTGAAGTTACGACAGCCTGAAAAAAAGTGACTGATTACCACTTACGACAGTTGCCAAAAGTCAAAAGTGACTTCTGATCATTTTTTCACATGACTGTTGTAGCATCCACGTGCTCACATGATCAAAATTCAGAGACTTGGCGACCGATTCATATTTATAACGGTTGCAGGATCCCGGGGGTCATGTGATCACCTAATCCAACCTTCTGACAAGCAAAGTCAATGGGGATGCCAGATTCACTTAACGACCGCCAGCCAGATTCACTTAACAAGAGTGTTACTAACGTCACAATTGCAATGATTCATGTAACAAGGGTGGCCGAAAAAGTTCTAAAAATGGGGCAAAATTCACTTAACAACTGTCTCACTTAGCAGTGGAAATTTTGGGCTCAATTGTGGCCATAAATCAAGGATTACCTCTATTGAAAGCCTGCTTGCTTTGATAAGACTCTTTGTGTCCCTCTACGGGTAGTTGTCGATTTACAACCGTTCGTTTAGTGATCATTCAAAAGTACAATGACACTGAAAAAACCCCAGTCCTCACACATATGACCGGTCCTTATAACTGGTCCTCACACTTACGACCATCACAGCATCATCAACATCTGGCTCTTGGCACCTGGCATGAATTCACTACGGTGACAGCATCCTGTCGTATCACGTGATCGCTCTTTTCGACCGTCCCAGCCAACTTCTGAAAAGCAAAGCCAATGGGGGAAGCCAGATTTACTTAACGACGACAGGTAGTCCTTGACTTGCAACACTTCATTTAGTGACCGTTCAAAGATACAACGGCACTGAAAAACGCGACTGATGACATTTTTCACACTTAACAACCTTTGCAGCAGCATCCCCATGGCCAGCCGATCAAAATTCAGACGCTTGGCAACTGGTTCATACTTATGTCCGTCACTGTGTCCCCAAGGTCACCTGATCCCCAGCAAAGTCAATGGGGAAGCCAGATTCTTAACAACCGGGTTACTAACTTATCAACCGCAGTGATTCGTTCTCTGGCAAGAAAGGCTGTAAAATGGGGAAAAACTGTCTCCCTTAACAACAGAAATTTTGGGCTCAATTGTAGTTGTTAAGTCGAGGGCTACCTGTACAATGATTTGCTTAAACCAGGGGTCTCCAACCTTGGCAACGTTAAGCCTGGCGGACTTCAACTCCCAGAATTCCCCAGCCAGCTTGGCAACGTTAAGCCTGGCGGACTTCAACTCCCAGAATTCCCCAGCCAGCTTGGCAACTTTAAGCCTGGCGGACTTCAACTCCCAGAATTCCCCAGCCAGCTTGGCAACTTTAAGCCTGGCGGACTTCAACTCCCAGAATTCCCCAGCCAGCTTGGCAACGTTAAACCTGGTGGACTTCAACTCCCAGAATTCCTCAGCCACTTTTGCTGGCTGGGGAATTCGGGGACTTGAAATCCGCCAGGCTTAAAGTTGCCAAGGTTGGAGACCCCTGGCTTAAACAAAGCAAAAAAAAAAAAAAAAAGTATAAAATTGTGCACAACTCACTTAGCAACCACTTTCCTTAGCCACAGGAATTCTGGTCCCAACTGTGGTCGTAAGTCAAGGACTACCTGCATGTCAGGTGCATCGTGGGTAAAGATGGGCTTGTCAGTGCAAAGAATGAAAATGCCCTTTGCCGTTCTGTTATCAAGGCAGTATCCCGGTTAGGATTTCAAAAGAAGATCCGCGTATATTTGCTCCGTCTCCTAACAAACAGATCCTTTGTGTGCAATTGCTCCCACTTACGTCAACTGCTACGTTAACGACCGGTTATATTTTTAATGCAAATTACCGTGCATTCATTCTATGACACATAGATTTTTCCCACTTCAAGCTTCTTTAATGTAAATTTCTCTACCCCAAGCTTTTTTTTAAAAAAAAATGTAACTACTCCTGTTTATATGCAACTTCTCAAATACTTTTTGTTATCAGAGGGAGGGGAAAAAAAGACACGAGGGGTTTTCGTATGATGCCTTTGTCCAAGACTCTTCACGGTGGGAAACGAAAGGATCCAACCTGTTGCCGAAAGCTCCCGGGATTTTAAAAAAAAATTAAAATTGGGGAAGGTCCAAATGGCAATCACATGACCCCAGGATGCTGCAAGCATCATAAATACGTGCTGGCTGCCAAGTACCCAAATGGGGATCATGTGATCGTAGGGATGCTGAGATGGTTAAAAGTGCAGAGATTGGCCTTAAATCCCTTTTTTCAGCACCATTGTAACCTATAAGCATCACTAAATAAATGGTCGTAAGTCAAGGACTACTGATGTGTTAGTTAGTTGGTTGGTTAGTTAGTTAGTTAGTTTGATGATAGATAGATAGATAGATAGATAGATAGATAGATAGATAGATAGACAGACAGACAGACAGACAGACAGACAGACAGGTGATAGAAAGATAGATAGATAGACAGACAATAGAGAGATAGATAGATAGATAGATAGATAGATAGACAGACAGACAGACAGACAGACAGACAGACAGGCAGGTGATAGAAAGATAGATAGATAGACAGACAATAGATGATAGATAGATAGATAGATAGATAGATAGATAGACAGACAGACAGACAGACAGACAGGCAGGTGATAGAAAGATAGATAGATAGACAGACAATAGAGAGATAGATAGATAGATAGATAGATAGATAGATAGATAGATGGATGGATGGATGGATGGATGGATGGATGGATGGATGGATGATGGATGGGCGGGCGGGTGGACTGACAGACAGACATGATAGATAGACAGGTGATAGATAGATAGATAGATAGATAGATAGATAGATAGATAGACAGACAGACAGACAGACAGACAGACAGGTGATAGAAAGATAGATAGATAGACAGACGATAGATAGATAGATAGATAGATAGATAGATAGATAGATAGATAGAGGGATGGATGGATGGATGGATGGATGGATGGATGGATGGATGGATGGATGATGGATGGGCGGGTGGGTGGACTGACAGACAGACACGATAGATAGACAGGTGATAGATAGATAGATAGATAGATAGATAGATAGATAGATAGACAGACAGACAATAGATAGATAGATAGATAGATAGATAGATAGATAGATAGATAGATAGATAGATGATAGGCAGGCAGGCAGACAAAGAGATAAATAGAAATAGATAGATAGATAGATAGATAGATAGATGATAGATAGATAGATAGATAGATAGATAGATAGATAGATAGATAGATAGATGATGGATGGGCGGGCGGGTGGACTGACAGACAGACACGATAGATAGACAGGTGATAGATAGATAGATAGATAGATAGATAGATAGATAGGCAGGCAGGCAGGCAGACAAAGAGATAAATAGATGAGAGAAAGAGAGAGAGAGAGACAGAAAGACAGACAGAGACAAATGATAGATAAAAGATAGAAGGTATAGATAAATAGATAGAAATAGATAGGAAGGTAGGTAGGTAGGTAAGATAGAGAGAGAGAGAGAGGGAGATGACAGATGATACATAGATGAGAGAGAGAGATCTTTTACATCAGAAATGATGCAAAGTTTTTTTTAAAAATTCAATTTAGGTGCCACCCAATTCCAACTAATTCTGGCTCTGTATGATGGGGGTGTAGAAATCCACCCACTGCAGAATTTTTATGGCAAAAGGGTTTGATTGCCAAATGGCTCTTACCTCCACACGGTTTTTTTTCCCTTGAGTCTAATCACATTTTTATTTTATGTATTATTTATTTATTAAATTTATTTGTTGCCCATCTTGCCACAGGTGACACCCGGGCAGCTTAAAGCATGAAAAGCAATAAAACCATGAAAAATTGATATTTCTAATGACAGTTTGCCATCATTCAATCAAGCCCCTTGGGACTCATCTTGGCCTCCTAGCTGGTAGGAAGCAAGTCCACTTTCTCTTTTGGGCGTGAACCCTTCTGGGGTCTGGAGCAGGGGTCTCCAACCTTGGCAACTTTAAGACTTGTGGACTTCAATTCCCAGAGTTCCTCAGCCAATGAAGCTGAGGAATTCTGGGAGTTGAAGTCCACAAGTCTTAAAGTTGCCAAGGTTGGAGACCCCTGCCAAGGAGGGACACAAAGAGTCTTATCAAAGCAAGCAGGCTTTCAATAGAGGTAGTTCTTGACTTATGGCCACAATTGAGCCCCAAATTTTCATTGTTAAGTGAGACAGTTGTTAAGTGAATTTTGCCCTGTTTTTAGAACCATTTTGGCCACCCTTGAAGCCGCTAAGCTGGCTGAGGAATTCTGGGAGTTGAAGTCCACAAGTCTTAAAGTTGCCGAGGTTGAAGATCCCTGGTCTGGAGAATGCCCGAACCGTTCCTTCCGGGGTCTGTCCTGTTTAGGTTTCCCTGGTGCAGGAAAAGCACATTCAGTTCTCTTTCTACATTTTTATAGCTTATTTCTTCCATGTACCTGTTTCTATTTTATGTTCTTTTCTGCACCTTCTAACACTTTGTCTGTTCTATATTTCATAAACTTGCTGCATACATAACAGGAGATCATACTCTGGACAGGATCCAACAAGCTTCTCTTTTATGATCAATTAACTAACTTGCTCTCTGAGAATTTTCTCCTAAAACATATGAAGAATGGTTGCAGGAACTGTGTATGTCTAGTTTGATGAAGAGAAGGACTAGGGGAGACATGACAGCAGTCTTCCAATATCTCAGGGGTTGCCACAAAGAAGGAGTCAAACTATTCTCCAAAGCACCTGAGGGCAGAACAAGAAGCAACAGATGGAAACTAAGCAAGGAAAGAAGCAATTTAGAACTAAGGAGAAATTTCCTGACAGAACAATTAATCAATGGAACAACTTGCCTCCAGAAGTTGTGAATGCTCCAACACTGGAAGTTTTCAAGAAGAGGTTGGATAACCATTTGTCTGAAGTAGTGTAGGGTTTCCTGCCTAAGCAGGGGGTTGGACTAGAAGACCTCCAAGGTCCCTTCCAACTCTGTTATTCTATTCTATTCTATTCTATTCTATTCTATTCTATTCTATTCTATTCTATTCTATTCTATTCTATTCTAATTCCCTGGGCAGAATGGCCTTTGCAAAGAATTTCTTTCTTTCTTTCTTTCTTTCTTTCTTTCTTTCTTTCTTTCTTTCTTTCTTTCTTTCTTTCTTTCTTTCTTTCTTTCTTTCTTTCTTTCTTTCTTTCTTTCTTGGTTCGATTTATATGCCGCCCTTCTCTGGAGACTCAGGGCGGCTTACAATGCGTTAAGCAATAGCCTTCATGCTTTTGTATATATCTGCTTAGTAGGGCTTTTGGCCCCCCACTAAGCAGTGTTCTTTTTTATGCAAAGTCAGCTTATTGCCCCCACAATCCAGGTCCTCATTTTACCTACCAAGGAAGGATGGAAGGCTGAGTCAACCTTGAGCCTGGTAAGATTTGAACTCGCAGTAATTGCAGGCAGCTGGCAGCTAAGTGCTACTTAACAGCACGTTAGTCCACTGCACCACCAAGGCTCCTTATTCTGGGAGCTAAGGTCTGTCTGTCTGTCTCTCCCTCCCTATCATCTATCTATCTATCTATCTATCTATCTATCTATCTATCTATCTAGTTCAAATGACCTGGCTGATTTCTACACCCAAGGAAGGGCTCTAGCTCAGTCATCTGGTTTTTAGTTTAGAGTCTTCGGAACTGAACAATAGGCCCTATCCAACAAAATGAATTTTAATGTGGAGAAAAGCAAAGTTTTACATTTAGGCAGGAAAAAAAATCGAAGGTATAAGTACAGATTAGGCGAGACCAGTGGTCGGTTGCTCCCGGTTCGGCACGGTTCAGCCGAGCCAGTAGTGGTGACGATGTGACATCACCGAACTGGTTCTCTGTGAATGGGAGCTGGGCCCTCTCACCCGCCCCTGTTTTATTCCTACCTTTATTTCTTGGTTTTTAGCCCAGCTGATAGACGCGGCAGAGTGGATTGCCGCACCTCAGCTGGGCAGAAACCTAATGCGCTTGCGCGGAGCGCAAGTTTGGCACACGTGGGAGCTAAGCGAGCATGCGCGCGGCAATCGTGCGCAAAGCGCGTGCACGAAGAGAACCGGTAGTAACAGCGGTTAGAACCCACCACTGGGCGGGAACCGGGGTGGGTTTTACAACCCGTCGCTACCAGTTCGCTCGTGGGCACGTACAGAAGCACCCGGGGGTGGGGGGCGAAGCCTCCTGCCGCCGCCGCTACCAGTTCACCCAATCCGGGGCGAACCAGTAGCAACCCACCACTGGTTGAGACCTGGCTCAAAAACAGTAACTGTGAGAGGGACCTTGGAGTTCTAGTGGACGATCACTTGAATATGAGCCAGCAGTGTGCAGCCGTCGCCAAAAAAGCTAATACAATCCTGGGTTGTATAAACAGAGCCATAGAATCAAGATCATGTGAAGTACTAGCATCACTTCATAAAACCCTAGTAAGACCACACCTGGAATACTTGTTCTGCCCCAGCTACGGACCCCAAAGAACGCAGCACACACAAAGTCCATTCAAACCTTAGTTTACTAAATAAACCAGCCATTGTTTTTTACAACAACGGCTGTTAATTAACTGCATAAACAGCCGCCAAGAATTAAAAGAATAATATTGAAAGCTTACTGTGGTTGGCAGAATGCCCAGCAGCAATTTGCAGGAAGCTGATAAGATAAGCAAGACAAGACACAAAGGTATGTGAACGAAGTTGTTCCCTGCAAATTGCTTCAGTCGGCGTTCCTCCTTAAATAGGCTAAGGGAGTGGCCAATTAGCCCCAAGCCTTACTCTCGAGGAGACCTCCTCCTGACGAGCCACTCCTGCCTTTTGGCAGCTCTGCGCACCCGTGCATCGAGAAGAGGCTCCTCCTCTTCTTCTTCTTCACGTAAGGGAGCTTCTGGAGGTTCTGAAGGCCCTGGCTGAATCCCTGCCTCTGGCACCACATCTTCTCCAGCCTCCTCACTCTCTGACTTGAGCGCCAGCTGCACAGGCTGCTGGCCCAGCACGACACCAGCCTCCTCGCTGTCAGAATCAGCTACTAGCTGCACAGGCCACTGACGGGCCACAACAATACTGCAACCAATTTTGCTCACCACACTACAAAAAAAGATGTTGAGACTTTGGGAAAAGTGCAGAGAAGAGCAGCTAAGATGATCAAAGGCCTGGAGACTAAAACATATTTATTTATTTATTTATCATATTTGTATACCGCCCTACTCCCGAAGGACTCAGGGCGGTGAACAGCCAAGATAAAATACAAAGACATAAAAAAGTTTTAAAAAACCATTAAAAACAGATTAAATAATTTAGGCTCAGAAAACAAATTAAAACATCCAATTTATCTAAAAAACATTTAAAACCCAATTTAAAAGCCAATTTAAAAGGGAGAGTGGCTGCAGGAATTGAGTCTGGCTAGTCTAAAGAAAAGAAGGACTAGGGGTGACATGATAGCAGTCTTCCAGTATTTGAGGGGCTGCCACAAAGAAGAGGGGGTCAAGCTATTCTCCAAAGCACCTGAGGGCAGGACAAGAAGCAATGGTTGGAATGGAAACTAATCAAAGAGAGAAGCAACCTGGAATTAAGGAGAGGACGATTAATCAGTGGAATAGTTTGCCTTCAGAAATCATGGGCACTCCATCACTGGAAGTTTCTTTCTTTTAAGACAAAAGTAGACAGCCACTTTTCTGAAATAGTATAGGTTCTCCTGCTTGAGCAGGGGGCTCATCTAGAAGACCTCCAAGGTCCCTTCCAACACTATTCTATTCAAGAAGGGGGACAAGGAGGGAGGAAGGAAAGAAAGGATATAAGGAAGAAAGAAAAAAAGGAAGAAGATGGAGGAAAGAAAGGAAGAGGGAAGGAAACAAATGAAGGAGGAAAGAAAAGAGAGGGAGGAAGGGAGGGAGGAGGGAAGGAAGAAAAGGAAGGAGAGGAGGAAAGGAGAGGAGGGAAGGAAAAATGAAGGAGAGGAGAAAAGAAAGGAAGAGAGGGAGGGAAGAAGAGATGAGGGAAGGAAGAAAATGAAGGAGAAGAGGAAGAAGGGAGGAGGCAGTGGTGAAATCCAATTTTTTTTATGACTGGTTCTATGGGCGTGGCTTGGTGGGCGTGGTGTGGCTTGGTGGGTGTGGCTTGGTGGGTGTGGCAGGGGAAGGATACTGCCCCTCCCCACTCCTGGGGGAAGGATATTGCAAAATCTCCATTCCCACTAGCCAGAGGTGGTATTTGTCAGTTCTCAGAATTACTCAAAATTTCTGCTCCCGATTCTCCGGAACCTGTCAGAACCTGCTGGATTTTCACCCCCGGGAGGAGGGAAGGAAGAAAAGGAAGGAGAGGAGGAAAGGAGAGGAGGGAAGGAAGGAAAAATGAAGGAGAGGAGGAAAGAATAGGAGAGAGGGAGGAGGGAAGGGAGAAAAGGAAGGAGAGGAGGGAAGGAAGGAAAAATGAAGGAGAGGAGGAAAGAATGGAAGAGAGGGAGGAGGGAAGGGAAAAAAGGAAGGAGAGGAGGAAAGGAGAGGAGGGAAGGAAGGAAAAATGAAGGAGAGGAGGAAACAATGGAAGAGAGGGAGGAGGGAAGGAAGAAAAGGAAGGAGAGGAGGAAAGGAAGGAAAAATGAAGGAGAGGAGGAAAGAATGGAAGAGAGGGAGGAGGGAAGGGAAAAAAGGAAGGAGAGGAGGAAAGGAGAGGAGGGAAGGAAGGAAAAATGAAGGAGAGGAGGAAAGAATGGAAGAGAGGGAGGAGGGAAGGGAGAAAAGGAAGGAGAGGAGGAAAGGAGAGGAGGGAAGGAAGGAAAAATGAAGGAGAGGAGGAAAGAATGGAAGAGAGGGAGGAGGGAAGGGAGAAAAGGAAGGAGAGGAGGAAAGAAGAGGAAGGGAGGGAGGGAGGGAGGGAGGGAGGAAGGAAGGAAGGAAGGAAGGAAGGAAGGAAGGAAGGAAAAAAGAACTGATCCTTCACTTCTTTGTACAGAAACAGAGATGTGTGTTAACATTCCCCTGCTGACACACAACCCACCTTCTTAACCGAAAACACCTGAAAAGATAAGGGTCCATTTCGTTCCAGCAACTCAGCTCACCTGGAAGCACAAGATAAGAAAAGAAAACAGGACCAAGATATATAGGCTACTTCCCTTCCTGGCTAGCAGAAGACTTATGGTCATTATTTAGCCCTTTTAAAAGCCCCGTGTGTCCTGCCTGCCCCCTGTAAAATACGAGGAACAAAAAAAAACCTTGAGAAATGACCCCAAACAAGGTTGATTTAGCACAACAATCCTCCAGGTGCAAAATATACCCCCCACCTCAAAGTCAGCCGGCTGACCTCATGCCTTGCCGGCAGCGGCAATAAAGGCAGGCCAAGAATAAACCAGGATCCAATCTTTTCTGTATCAACCAGCCACCGTCACTGCGTGGTTCCCTGCTTGCAAAATGAAAACTGCTCTTTGGAAGGAAGAAATTGCCTTCGGGCGAATGATACCCTCCTCGGTGCAAGAGGTAAATTATTTTATAAAGCCATTAACAGCTGCTTGGAGTCCAGCTGGATCCTTCTGTAGCCCAAACATATCCATAAGCACCAGAAACCAGGAAAAACGGAAGAAATTGCTGGCAATTTGGCACACGAGAGATCATTGTAGACTCTGCATGGCAGAAATTGGCCAATCGCAGCCGATTTCAAGAAGATAAGCGATGCGAGTGGTAGCTAGGCCTCGGGATGGGAGACCACCTGGAGATATCCACAGTGTAGTAGGCCAGACTGCAAAGATAAAGGAAACCCCTGGTTAAAGGTTAAGGGAAGCGGCTTTTATGCCAGGAAAATATCTCCATGCTCAACCAAAGCTCCTTGAAAGAGAATTCCTCTGATTCAAGGCATATGAAAATAATAAAGGCGAGATAACAAATCTAAAATAAGATAAAAAACAAATATTGAATTGAGAAATTTCCTTTCATCAGAAATGGCAGTGATTTATTTTTTAAAAATCATGTTTAAGGTATGCCTTATAATGCCACTGTATGGCCGTCGATTTAGGAGTAACTTAACTTCTATCAATGAGTTTTTAGTAAAAATAATAAAGACGGGTTAGAAAGAATAAATGAAATGACTATTTCATCCATTCTGCCATGTGGTTGTGTGTTCAGAGGATCGTTCTGATTTTAATTGTAACAATGGTTTTTTTCAGTTCAATACTTTTATTATTATTTTATTTCAAAAGAGGAATTTTAAAATCATTTTCTCAGGCCATTGTCTTTGCTTTCTTTTCTTTTTTTTAACCCGAAGAAATTATTTTAAAAAATAGTTGCCTGTTTTCCTTTTCCTCTCTCATGTACAGAAACACACGGTGGACTAGGTTGATACGGGACAAATAATCCTAGTTTTCAGTCACATATTGCCTTAAACCATAGTTAGCTTAAATATGCCTCAGCAGGCTGTCCCAAAAGAGGCAACTGGACTTTTTTTTTTTTCCGTTTGAAGACATTTCGCTTCTCATCCAAGAAGCTTCTTCAGCTCTGACAGGATAGTGGGGAATGGAAGGATTTATATTCAGAGCTGAAGAAGCTTCTTGGATGAGAAGCGAAACGTCTTCAAAGAAAAACCAAGAAAGTCCAATTGCCTCCTGAAAAAAGCACCTTTGGGACAAGCACGATGACCTGGATGACTGAGAATCTCTACAGACTCTCAGCAGGCTGCATTCACCTGAGGTACTATAAACCATGATTTTCAAACCATACAGGCTATGATTATGCCATCTTGTCATTCATCTGGGTTTTGCTGGGACTGAGAGCTGGGGGTGGGGGGGGGTAGGTTTACGAATGTCAAGATGGCAGCCACAACCAATTAGTCAATACCCCACTTCATCTGTATACGCATTACCCCAGGGGGCGGGGCTTCGATTCCACCATTTTGGCTGCCATTTTTTTTTATAAAGCTTTTTTTTTTTTTTAAACGCACAAACAAACATACACTACATCTTTTCTGAACAGAATATTGGCCTGGTCTTAAATTTGTACAGATTTTTGTTCATCTTTAACACAATTTTATGCCATGTTAAGGATATTGTTGTTGTGTTACCAACCAGCAGAGTGTAGAGCACAGAGAAACGTTGCTGAGAGCGATGAATAAGAGATGTGCAAACTGGTTTATCAAAAGTTTATTTTCTAGTGAAAAAACAATCTCATAGTCTTTAAATCAATCCAAGTCTTTGCCAGTTAAATCAGTCCAGTGATACAAAAGCTCTTCTTACCACACAAACAGTAGTTGGTTAGAATAACAAACTCACTCTGGTTCACAAACCACGATGGTAGCAGATCCATCCAACGATGATAGCACAATGGATAGCACTCCTCACACAATGGTAGCTTATCATCAACTGAATAGGTTACAGTACCTTTCTTAAATATGTTCACAACTAATTACAGCATGACTCAGCATTACAATGAATCAGCAGTAAAGCCTTAAAGTCACACAATACATATTCATATTAAAGTCACAGAACACATATATTGCCTGGACAACTTGTTAGGCTCAAACCATATCCTAACATGCCATTTTGACTTTCTTTCTTTCTTTTTTTTTACCGACCCTCCTAGTGAAGGACAACCAGGATTAGGCCAGCTTGAGGATCTACATTTGCAGCATTTTCCAAAATTTAGCAGGTTGGGCACGCAGGTTGGGAAACAGCCTTATTTTTCTTGATTTGCCTCTGCTCACTTTCATCCAGAAAAAGTCCCACCCAGCTTTGCCAGGGTGGTCATCTTGGGTTTTTTGGGGTTTTTTTTTTGGGGTGGGTGGGTTTTGTCTTCACAAATCTCCCTGAGTGTGCTACACACAGGAAGAAAACCACTTTTGCAAACACGCTGGGAGCTTTGAAGGGAAGAGACAAGACAAGCCACCAAATAATGCAATGTTGTTTTTTTTTTGCTTTTTTGTCAAATCCCCTCTGGATCCACCTTCATATCTGGCTCCGCTTCAGTGATGTTCCTCTCTCCATCGTTCTGGGACCATGGCAGAACAGAGAGAGCCACAATCCCCCACCCCCACAAAGAATGAAATATTTTGAGGAATATTAAAAAGGCAGGATAGAATATTTGCCCTAAGGGAGAAATGGAGAAACACGCTCTTAAAGACAGAAAGCAGATTCAGTCTTTCTTAATAGCTGCAGCAGATATTTTATTTATCTATTTATTTATTTATTAGTTTGATTTATATACCGCCCTTCTCCGGAGACTCAGGATGGCTTATAATGCGTTAAGCAATAGCCTTCATACTTTTGTATATACCTGCTTAGTAGGGCTTTTTTGGCCCCCGCAAGCGATGTTCTATTTTATACAAAGTCAGCTTATTGTCCCCACAAACCGGGTCCTCATTTTACCTACCTCGGAAGGATTAAGGCTGAGTCAACCTTGAGCCTGGTGAGATTTGAACTTGCAGTAATTGCAGGCAGCTGGCAGCTAAATGCTACTTTAACAGCAGTTTAGTCCACTGCGCCACCAAGGCTCATTTTGTGCCCATTAAGAAAGATATAGGCCAGCCTATTCACAAAACGAAAGATCTTCCCCTCCAGGGATGCGATTAAAAATGTACATTCTCCTCCGGCCAAATTCTAAGAACAGGACATAATCAGGGGTGGGATTCAAAAATTTTAGCAACCGGTTCTCTGCCCAGTTGCTGGGTAGGCATGGCAATGGTGGGCGTGGCCTATTTGGCCTCCTGCACCACGGTGGGGGTGGTTCGTCTTTCCCAAGCTCCGGAGGCTTTCCTTGAGCTTCCAGAAGGGCGAAAATGGCCTCCCCCGGGCTCCAGAGGCCCTCCAGAGGCCGGAAACAGGCCCGTTTCTGGACTTCCAGAATTTCCAGGAGGCCCGTTTTTCACCCTCCCAGAGCCTCCGTGCAGACGCTGCACTTACCTGCCATCCAAAACAGCTGCACAGTGACTCCTGGGAGGGGCAAGGTGGGGTGGGTGTGGCCAGCCAGTCCTTGCAACTACCAGTTCAGCAAACTAGATGTAAAATTAGTATCCGGTTTTCCCAAATCGGTCCGAACCGGCTGAATTCCACCCCTGGACACAGGGGTGAAATGCTCCTGGTTCGGACCGGATCGCCCGATACGGTAGTGATGGCGGTGGGTGGTTCGGAGAACCGGTAGCAAACATCCCTGCCCCCCTCCCCCCATGCCCAGCTGAGCCACGCAATCATCAGAGGCTTTTTAAAAAAAATTTAAAAGCATTTTTTCTACAACCTCTTCTGCCGAAAAAATGCTTTTAAAAGTAAAAAAAAAAAGCCTCTGATGATCGTGCGGCTTAGCTGGGATTGTCAGAGGCTTTTAAAAGCATTTTTTTACAACCTCTTCGGCCCAAGAAGTTGTAGGAAAAAAAATGCTTTTAAAAGCCTCTGACGATCCCAGCTGAATTGCCTGATCGTCAGAGGCTTTTAAAAGCATTTTTTACAACCTCATCTGTCGAAGAGGTTGTAGAAAAAATGGTTTTAAAAGTAAAAAAAAAAAAAAAGTTGGCCA
Organism: Pantherophis guttatus; assembly: GCF_059756535.1. Lineage (NCBI taxonomy): Eukaryota > Metazoa > Chordata > Lepidosauria > Squamata > Colubridae > Pantherophis > Pantherophis guttatus. Next base: position 12,700,914 of record NC_142063.1, read on the forward strand.
TGCCCACCCAGTGACATTAACCCCCCCACCAAGCCACGCCCACAGAACCGGTAGTAAGAAATTTTACATTTCACCACTGCTTGGACATGACCCTTTAGGTTTAGGACATAATAGGATTAACCCCACCACCATTTAGCAAAAGACACAAACCCCTTCATTGCACAACCCCCCAAACTTCAAAGTCACAGAAATGTATAAAAATCTATCCACTCATTCAGCCATTCGGCCAGCTGTCCCAGAATCACATGCGATTGGTGATTCTGCTTCATCAATCAATGGACTTTCTTTCCAATCAGCCTCCAGCCTCCATTTTATTTCCAGCGTCTTGGAACTGAACCAAGGATGAGTTTTCCTTCAAACAGGTGTTTATTTTCAAACACCTGGATTTGAGGAGAAGTTATTTCAGGTGCCTTTTCTCCTTCAATCCCCCCGTTGGAGCCACTGGGCTCATGGGTGGTCCAAAACATAATTGTTCTGCCCCAGCTACGGATCCCAAAGAACGCAGCACACACAAAGTTTGTGCAAAACTTAATTTACTAAAATAACTCAGTCTTTTTCAAAACAAAGGCTGTTAATAAATTTTCTTAACAGCCTACAAGAAACCAAAGATAAAGTAATCACCATTTTACGAAGGTTGGCAGAAAGCCCAGAAGCAATTTGCAGAGAATCCAGACGCGAAGGAGAATGAACTAAAGTTGTTTCCTACAAATTGCTTCAGTTGGCGTTCCTCCTTAAATAGGCTAAGGGAGTGGCCAATTAGCCCCAAGCCTTACTCTCGAGGAGACCTCCTCCTGAGGAGCCACTCCTGCTGGCAGTTCTGCGCACCCATGCATCGAGAAGAGGCTCCTCCTCTTCGTCCTCTTCACTTATGGGAGCTTCTGGAGGTTCTGAAGGCCCTGGCTGAATCCCTGCCTCTGGCACCACATCTTCTCCAGCCTCCTCATTGTCCGACTCGATTGCCAGCTGCACAGGCTGCTGGCGCAACACCACACCAGCCTCCTCACTGTCAGAATCAGCTACAATCCGTAGAGGCCGCTGACGGGCCACAACCATAATACAGAATAACAGAATTGGAAGGGACCTTGGGGGTCTTCTAGTCCAACCCCCTGATCCAGCAGGAAACCTTCTACAGGTAATCCTCAGTTTTCACAGTTTGCTTAGTGACCACTTGAAGTTGCAATGGCACTGGAAAAAGGGACTTACGACCATGTTTCACACTTATGGCCGTTGCAGCATGCCTGCGGTCACGTGATTTACATTTGGACGCTTGACAACTGACTCGCATTTATGATGGTGGCAGTGTCCCAGGGTCACACAATCAGCTTTTGCAACCTTCTGACAAGCAAAGTCAATGGGGAAGCCAGATTCACTTCACAATTGTTTTACTAACATATCAACTGCAGTGATAACTCGCTTAACAAATGTGGCAAGAAAAGTTGTAAAACGGGGCAAAACTCACTTAACAAATTTCTCACTTAGCAACATGCCTAATATTCCTTCCTCATCCTATTTTCCTCACAACAACAGCCCTGTGAGGTAGCCTAAGATGAGAGAAAGTGATTGGTCCGGGGTCCCAGCTAGCTTTCATGCTTAAGGCGGGACTAGAACACACTGCCTCCTGGTGATTGGCTCAAAGTCATCCAGCCAGCTTCCATGCTTAAGGTGGGACTAGAATACACAGCTTCCTTGTTATTGGCCCGAGCCAGGTTTCGTGCGTAAGACAGGACTAGAAATCACCGTCTCCTAGTTTCTAGTCCAGACTTAACCACTACACCTAAGTCATCATCATCATCTTCTTTTAACGACCCCATAATCCTTTGCGGGGTGGAGTCTGGGCAATTGAATGGAGCTGAGACTTTACCGGCCGGATGCCCTTCCTGTCACCAATGCGGAATTTTTTCAGATATATTCTCAGTGTGATATATTCTCAGCAGATATATTCTCAGTGTGCCCAGAGAGAGAAATATCTGCCTCTAAGATCGAACTCACAGCCTCCTGATTGCAGAGAGGCGAGAGATCCACCTCTAGGCCACGGCATCACAACCATTACACCTAAGTGTCTCTCAAAAAATGAGTCCCCCAACATCCCGTCAGCATTCACCACCTGTGGCACCCTCAGCTTGGGGTGTCCATCTTGTTTTGCCAAAGAAGGCTCTACCAAAGGCTCAAGGGTCCCTTCATCACCTCCCTTGGATGGGTGGGGTGAGCCTGAAAGCAGGGGTGAAATGCTCCCGGTTCGGATCGGATCGACCGATGGCGGCAGGTGATTCAGAGAACCGGTAGCAAAAATCCCTGCGCCCTCCCCCCCCATGCCCAACTGAGCCGCATGATCATTAGAGGTTTTTTTTTTAACTTTTAAAAGCATTTTTTCTACAACCTCTTCCGACGAAAAAATGCTTTTAAAAGTAAAAAAAAAAAGCCTCTGATGATCGCGTGGCTCAGCTGGGATCATCAGAGGCTTTTCAAAGCATTTTTTTCTGCAACCTCTTGGCCGAAGAGATGGAAAAAAAAATGCTTTGAAAAGTCTCTGACGATCCCAGCTGAGTTGCCTGATCAGCAGAGGCTTTTCAAAGCATTAGAAAAAATGCTTTGAAAAGTTTTTTTTTAAAAAAAAGTTGGCCACGCCCACCCAGTCACATTACCCCCCCGCACCAAGCTATGCCCAAAAAAATGGTAGTAACAAATTTTACATTTCACCCCTGCCTGAAAGCCATCAGGACTCGCGTTGTACCTCAGTAGACCACTTGTTCTAGAATGCTCCAGGCCTGTTGCTATAGCAACCAGAAGCCATGCTCGCTGGGGCTCTAGACCATCCAGGGATGCTGGTTGGCATAGTAACCACGTACCACCACCAAGCTTTGACCTAAAAGTCTTTGCTTGTCCTCAACACCGAACTAAATTAAACCATCCCCTGATTATCTCCGTTTCTTCATCCCGGCGAGCAATGCAAACAAAATATCGAAGAACTAAGAGTAGATTAGGAAGTAAAATGTCAGGTTGCTTTTTTTTTTTTTTCCTTTGATAACACCTTCCGATAGCTATGCGCTTTTGAAGATATTGACGAATGATTATCCAGGCAGGGAAAAAGTCATCCATGCGGTATCTAAATCAGGAGCATGGTTACAAAACCAGACAAATGAAGGCTGCATTACCCTCCAGGAAAACTTGCATTCCTCAAGTCTACAGATTCCCCCCTCCGTTTAATACTCCTTTTTTTCCCCCCAGAATTCAGGCAAAAAATGGGAAACTTGACTCGAAGAAAGACCAGCGAGGACAACTGGGAATGCGTAGGCATGAAGGTGTATAAATGATGATTTAGGGTTTGTGGGGTGGCTTATTCAAGAAACCAGAGTTAAGCAAAGTCTTCGCTTCCCGGTGTTCGAAGAAATATCCTTCTGGGTTCAGCTCCAAGTGGGGAAAAAGACACTGGAAACATGGAGACTGCTTGGAAAGATGGTTTAATGGTGGACAGGATCACATGGTTTGAGTTCCTGAACAGAAAAGGGCCGAGATGCTGCGAGTTCCCGGGTTTTATGCCCTCTCTGGCTTTGAACTTCCTGGGGCCCAGAAAGAGTATCCGGATTGGTTGTCAGACTCCCAGGGGGTGGGGATCTTAGCTGGCCTTGCTGGGTGATGTAATCTTCTCAGGTGTCATGTGGTGAGTTTCTGTTGCTAGATGGGTCCTATTGTGTTGCAGATGATGGTCCATTGACAAAGGATTGGGTTTCTGCCTCTGGCCCATTGACAAAAGGTGGGGAAGGCAGGAAGGTGGAAGCTGCGTTGTCTTTAAAACATGCTTCTCCATTTCTCATACAGGGAAACATAATATTCTGCCTTTTTAATATTTCCTAAAATATTTCATTCTTCTAGGAAAGGGGTGGGTGCTAACTTCCTACACCGGAGTTCAGGTATTGCAAAAATGAATTTATTTTAAGTTAGAATTTAAATCCAATGGGAATTTAAATTTATTTCAGAATTTAAATTTAGAATTTGCATTTATATTTAGTTTAGAATTTAAATTTAAAATGGTTCTGTGTTCCAATTGCCAGGAGGCTATGCACTCCAATGCACCAGTAATATGTGATCATTGTAAATGTTTGTTTGTTTGCTCAGCTAGAATCAACCCTTAACTAAATTTAGCTATTGCCCCTTTTCTGCAAGACTAAACAATCAAGAGGTTGATTTAGTAACTCGGTCGAGAGTCCCAGTGTAGGAAGGTAGCACCCAACCTTCTCCTAGGAAAATGAGATATTTTGGGAAATATTAAAAGAGCAGAATTTTTCCATAAAAGAGAGGCAGAAATTAACCCCCGCCCCCCAACCTTTGTCAATGGGCCATTAAGGCCTGGGTCAGTCTATTCTACATAACAAAGATCTACCTCCTTCAGGCAGAGCCATAGCAGGAATTGCCCAAAGCCCGTTCATTACAGCATCACCTAGCAAGAGTCAACCAAGCCTGGGACACAGACAACCTACAAAGTTACCCTTGCTTGGCCCCATGGGAGTCTGACAACCAATCAGAACACTAGCTCAAATTCAAAAGCCCAACAGAGGGCATAAAACCCAGGCATTCTCAGCATCTCTGCCCATTTTTTTTTCTGCCCAGGATCTCCAAGCCATGCGATCCTGTCCATCAATAAACCTTCTTTCCAAGCAACTTCCATGAATCCAGTGTCTTTCTCCCCACTTGGAACAGAACCCAGATGGACATTTCTTCCAACACCAGAAATTAAACATTCCCTTGAGGTCATCTAGTCCAGCCCACTGCTTGGTGCAAGGATGCAAATGAAGGGATTCCGGCAGATGGGTTTCCGACCTCCATTGGAACATCTCCAGCAAAGGGGAAGGGAAGAGCAGACGAATAGCCCTTTCTGTAAAGTGGGGTTTCCTAACCTTGGGCACTTTAAGACCCGTGTGGACCACTGATGAGTTCTAACCGGCTTTACTACCGGTTCTCTTCGTGCACGGGCTTCGCATGCAATCGCCGTGCGTATGCTCGCTTCGCTCACATGCGCCCCCAACTTGCGTTCTGCGCAAGTGCATTGGGAATCTGCCCAGCTGAGGTGCGGCAATCCACTCAACTGGGCTAAAAAAGAAGAAATAAAAGGTAAGAATAATGCGGGGGCGGGCGGGAGGGCCCAGCTCCTGGACAAAGAGAACCGGTTCGGTGACATCATATCGTCACCGCTACCGGCTCGGCCGAACCGGGATGAACCAGGAGGAACCCACCACTGGTGTGGATTTCAACTCCCAGAATTCCCCAGCCTTAAAGTGCCCAAGGTTGGGAAAATTCTGCTGTAAAGACAAAGGGAGGAAGATGGATGTGAAGGGAATGAAATATCAAATTAAGATGAATATGCAAAATTCTCAGAGGGGAAGCAGCAGGTGGCCTGAAGGAGGGAGGGGGAGGAGAAACGCAGAAGCTGTCTGGGGTAGGGGGGTGGGGGGGAAGGCTTTTGAGTGACGGATTTGATTTGAATCCCGCCCTTGTTCAGCTCAAAGTAGCAAAATACAGCATTGTTTCTGTTCACTTTTTTCTCTCTCACAACAACTGTCTTGTAAGGTAGGCTCTTTCCCACGACAACACCTGGTTCTTGAGCTGAGAGGGAGGGACTTGCTTAGAGTCAGCCAATGAGCTTTCGTGCCTTGAGGGGGAATTAGAACCGCCCCACCCAACTCCTAGTCCAGTCTCCTTCTCCATCACATCTGATTGGCTCTTGGGCTGAGAGGGAGGGACTGGCCCAAATTCAGCCAATGAGCTTCTGCAGCTGCGGAAGGATTAGAACCAATGGTGGCATTCAGCCATATCAGATCCCTCTGTTCCTAATCCAGTACCTTCCCTATTACACTACAGATAGTCCAGGGGTGGGTTCTAATTTTTTTTACTACCGGTTCTGTGGGCGTGGCTTATTTTGTGGGTGTGGCTTGGTGGGGGGAGTAACGTGACTGGGTGGGCGTGGCCAAGTTTTTTTTTTTTTTTAACTTTCAAAAGCATTTTTTCTATAACCTTAAGAGGTTGCAGGGAAAAAATGCTTTTAAAAGCCTCTGACAATCAGGCAACTCAGCTGGGATCGCCAGAAGCTTTTAAAGGCATTTTTTTTTCCTACAACCTCTTCGGCTGAAGAAGTTGCAGAAAAAAATGCTTTTAGAAGCCTCTGATGATCCCAGCTGAGCCATGCAATTATTAGAAGCTTGTTTTTTTTATTTTTAAAAGCATTTTTTCAGCCGAAGAGGTTGTAGAAAAAATGCTTTTAAAAGTAAAAAAAAAAAGCCTTTGATGAAGTGGGCGGGGTAAGCAAGCAGCGACAGGGCCAGGACCGGTTTGGGGGTGTGGCCAGCCAATGTTATTACCGGTTCTCCGAACTACTACAAATTTGTACTACCAGTTCTTGCGAACCGGTGCGAACCGGGAGCAACCCACCACTGAGATAGTCCTCTAGTCCGCTTCTTGGGGGAGCTTAGGGGGTTCTTGGCTTGTTTCTTGTTTGAATCAGAGAAACTCATTTATACTGATAGTCCTCGACTTACAACCAATTCGTTTAGTGACTGTTTGAAGTTACAAAGGCTCTGGAAAAAAGTGACCGAGGACCCTTTTTCACGCTTACAACCGTTGCAGCATCCACGTGGTCACATGATTGAAATTCAGACACTTGGCAACTGATTCATATTTGTGACGGTTGCATTGTCCTGGGGTTATGTGATCCGCTTCTGCGCTCTTCCGATATGCAAAGTCAATGGAGAACCCAGATTCACTTAACAACCGCCTTCCTCACTTAACAACCGCAGTGATTCACTTAGCAACTGTGGCAAGAAAGGTCGTAAAAGGGGGGGGTCGCAAAATTCACTCCATTGTCTTGCTTAGCAACGGAAACGTTGGGCTCAGCTGTGGTCGTAAGTTGAGGACTACCTGTATTTTAGTTTCCTCGTTCAGCTTCATTCAGCTCCTCTCCCACCCACTTGATGAATTTAATGACTACATTTTACATCAACCGTGTTATTTAGATTAGCCTCGCTTTCAAACATCAAAAGAGGTTACGGGAATCGGGTTACAAAGTCTCTAAATAAATCATTAAACCATAATCAAAATTGTCGGGCCAGGTTCATGCATCAGGTTGCGCAACACATACACCCCAAAATCAATCAGCCACGTTAATGCTCACCCGGGCGTGTCATTTTGGATGAATGACAGTTTGCTAGATCTCTAACTCAGAAGTCCCCAACCTTTGGGGCACCAGGGACCGGTTGTTCTGATCTAGGCTTCCCCAAATCACAAAGCAGACTCCTTGTCCCGACAAAAACCCCTTTTTATTAAGTTACTGTGAGTTCCTCTCATTCACATCCAGCAAAGTCTTTCAAGGGAGAATTTGCAGTCACAGACCTTATCTGGCTTGGAGAGCTGCCAGGCCGATATCTTCAAAACTTGGCAAGGAGTCTCAGAAAGTCACGAACCAATTAAGCGAACTAATTGTCTCCTGCAAACTCCACTCCCCTTTCGCTCCTCTTTTGTTCCCTCTGGGAGGGACCATTCATCATCCACCTGTGGCTTTACTCCTGAGTCGACCCTTGTTCCTTAGCTGTTCCCGTCTCCTGGCAGCTCTGCGCATGCGCACACTGGGAACAGGCTCCAGCTGTTCGTCTGCCCCACTGATGTCCGACTCTGAAGGCAGCTGACAACTGTCTGATGGCCCTGGCCCCCTCTCTGCCTCTGACACAGAGCCCTCATCAGAGCCATCCTCAGACTCTAAGACTGGCCCACGTTCCTCCCCAACCTCCTCACTGTCTGAGTCTGCCACCAGTTCTGCTGACCATTGGTGGGCCACAACACTGATTCCATTGGAGAGAGGTTTTCCCGTGGACCGAAGGAGCTGTGGTTTGTGTGCTGCCTGCATCCCGCGGATGGGGGCTTAGTGGTGTGGTCCGCCAGCAGCCTGCGGAGCTGGCAGTGCAGTCGGACAGTGAGGAGGTTAGGGAGGAACATGGGCCAGTCCTGGAGTCTGGGGAAGGCCCAGATGAGGGCTCTGCGTCGGAGGCAGAGATGAGGCCAGGGCCATCTGGGAGTGATGCGCAGACTCTGGAGCCTCCAGAGTTGGACAGCAGAGAGGCAGAGGAACAAGAGGAGCCTGTTCCTTGTGCACACATGCGCAGAGCTGCCAGAAGGCAAGAGCAGCTAAAGCAAAAGGGACATCTTGGGAGTAAGGCCATGAGATGATTGGCCCCTCCCATAAGGCTTAAAAGAGAAACAAAGACACTTGGGACCTTTTGCAGGGAAGCAACGTTGCTAACTCTGTTTCCAGTCGGCATCTCTTGTTTGTTTCTGAACTCCGTGGGGCTTTGCCAAGTAAGGCCTTTGGCAAGGTGTCAAAGAAGATAAAGGTTGGTGATTATCCTGAAGGACTTCTTCCGAAGGACCTGTTTTGCAACTAATTGGGACTCAGCTGGGAATAAACGTAATTCTCAGCTGTTACAATAAAATAGGTTTGTTTGGGATTAATTGTGTCTTGTAATGACTCAGTAAGCCTTGGTCACAACACTGGTGCCAATCCGCAGCCTGAGGGTTGAGGACTCCTTCTCTAACTGATCTGGAAAAAAGTGTTGTGGGTACACTTTCTCCTTCATATCTTTCCTTGCTGGGAACAGATATGCCGGTCCTTGATTGGTTCCTCTCTCTGTAATAGAGCATCCACCAAGGTTATGATCTATGCCACCCACAGTCTTTTGTTGAGATGGGCAGCTATAGAAATCAAATAAATAAGATTTACGTCTTTTGGGCATTTTTTAAGGTTCATCCTTGTTCTGAGCGAAAAGGCTTAAAGCTTTGAAGGGCCCTTGAAGCTTGGCACTCTGACAAATCAGCCACCCACAGACAGATTAAAAATAAAAGTCCATCTATATTTATCTATGTGCTACTCCAGGAGAACTCTTGTGTCTGTAACCTTTAACTGGGCGAAACGGTAGAGCGTAAGGCAAAACTTTTTCGCCTAAGGGACCTCAAAATAGGCTAACTTTGAGAATGTTTTCAAAAACTGGGAACCGTGACTCCTGCAGAATTGAAATTTGGCTCATTTTATAAAACATTTTATGACATAAGAGATATCACAAACTCTTGTGTCTGTCTGTTTGTAACCTTCAATTTAGTAAAATGCTGCATCATAGGGCATCTATCTATCTATCTCTATCTAGATATATCTGTCAGCCCCTCTGGAACCATCTGTGCTTCACCGGGCAAAGTACCCCTCAACAATATCTATCTATCTATCTATCTATCTATCTATCTATCTATCTATCTATCTATCATCTATCTATCTATCTATCTATCTATCTATCTATCTATCTATTGATATCTATCTATCTATCTATCTATCTATCTATCTATCTATCTATATCTATCTATCTATCTAGAAATATATATCTAGAAATATCTATCTATCTATCTATCTATTGATATCTATCTATCTATCTATCTATCTATCTATCTATCTATCTCTATCTAGAGATATCTATCTATCTAGAAATATCTATCTATCTAGAGATATCTATCTAGAAATATCTATCTAGAGATAGATTATATCTATCTATTTAGAGATATCTATCTAGAAATATCTATCTATCTAGATATCTAGATATCTATCTATCTATCTCTATCTAGAAATATCTATCTAGAGATATTTATCTAGAAATATCTATCTATCTGGAGATAACTATCTAGAAATGTCTATCTATCTAGAGATAGATTATATCTATCTATCTATCTTTATCTATTTAGAGATATCTATCTATCTAGAAATATCTATATCTAGAAATATCTATCTATCTATCTATCTAGAGATAGATTAGATAGATAGATAGATAGGATAGATAGATAGAGAACGGTTGCAGTAGGGGTGGGTTCTACTTACCTTTACTACTGGTTTGCAACCGGGGCTGTGCAGGTGCACTTCCTGCGCAGAAGCTTCCTGATGACATCGGGGTCAGTGGACAGAGCCTCCCGCCGGTTTTACTACTGGTTCTTACAAACTGGTCCAAACCGGGGGCAACCCACACTGGGTTGCAGGATTTGGATATTGGCAAGTCTAGAGAAAAGACTACTTAAGACATACTAAAAAGCATAGAAGCATACTAAAAAGCAGAGACATCACCCTGCGAACAAAAGTGAGTATAGTCAAGGCGATGGTTTTCTCGGTTGCAATGTATGGCTGTGAAAGTTGGACCATAAGAAAGGCTGAGCGCCAAAGAATTGAGGGCCTTGAACTCTGGTGCTGGGGAAGACTCCTGCGAGTCCCTTGGACTGCAAGGCGATCAAAACGGTCAGTCCTAGAGGAGATCAACCCTGACTGCTCTTTAGAAGGCCAGATCCTGAAGATGAAACTCAAATACTTTGGCCACCTAATGAGAAGGAAGGACTCCCTGGAGAAGAGCCTAATGCTGGGAAAGATGGAGGGCAAAAGAAGAAAGGGATGGCAGAGAATGACGTAGCTGGATGGAATCACCGAAGCAGTCGGTGTGAGCTTAAAGGGACTCCAGAGGATGGCGCAGGACAGGAAGGCCTGGAGGAACGTGGTCCATGGGGTCACGATGGGTCGGTCACGACTTCGCAACTAACAACAAGAGAAAAGAAGGACTAGGGAGGACATGATAGCAGTATTCCAGTATTTGAGGGGCTGCCACAAAGAAGAGGTCAATTTATTTTTTAAAGAACCAGAAGGCAGGACAAGAAACGATGGTTGGAAGCAAATCAAAGAGAGAAGCAACGTGGAATTCAGGAGAAACTTCCTAACGGTGAGGACAATTAACCAGTGGAATGAGTTGCCTTCAGAAACTGTGGGTGCTCCATCACTGGAGGTTTTTAAGAAGAGATTGGACAACCATTTGTCTGAAATGGTACATGGTTTCCTGCTTGAGCAGGAGGTTGGACTAGAAGACCTCCAAGGTCCCTTCCAACACTGTTATTCTGAGGCAGATGAAGAACGGTTGCAGGAATTGGATATGTCTAGTCTAGTGAAAAGAAGGGCTAAGGATGACATGATAGCAGTCTTCCAGTGTTTGAGGGGCTGCCACAGAGAAGAGGAGGACAATGTATTCTCCAAAGCACCTGAAGAAACAATGAATGGAAACTAATCAAGGAAACAACCAACCTAGAATTAAAAAGAAATTTCCTGACACTGAGAACAATTAACCAGCGGAACGACTTGCCTCCAGAAGTTGTAAATGCTCCAACACTGGAGGCTTTTAAAAAGGGACCGGACAGCCACTTGTCTGAAATTGTGTAGCATCTCCTGGTTGAGCAGGGGTTGGACTAGAAGATCTCAAAGGTCCCCTCCAGCTCTATTCTGATTATCCACACATGACTGACAACCACAACTGGGGCCAGATTTTTTGTTGCTAAGCAAGACCGTTGTTCAGTAAGTTGCACCTGATTTTATGACCATTTTTGGGACGGTTATGCCAAAAACTGCCGTTCTTAAGTGAATCATATGGTCATTAAACAAATCTAGGTTCCTCATCTGACTTTGCTGGTCAGAAGCCAGCTGGGGAGATTGCAAATGGCGATCTCTGTTGTGTGGAGCTGGCAGCGGAGTCGGACAGTGAGGAGGCTGGGGAGGAACATGGGCCAGTCCTGGAGGCTGGGGAAAGCTTGGACGAGGGCTCTGCATCGGAGGCAGAGAAAGGGCCATCTGGGAGGTACGTGCTGCCTCCGGAGCCTCCAGAGTCGGACCTCAGCGAGGCAGAGGAACAGGGGGAGCCTATTCCCAGTGCACGCATGTGCAGAGCTGCCAGAAGACAAGTACAGTTAAAACAAAAGGGACGACTCAGGAGTAAAGCCTGGAGATGATTGGCCTCTCCCATAAGACTTAAAAGAGGAGCAAAGGGACATGAGCCTTTGCAGGAAGCAACGTTGTTAATTCTGTGCAGTTTAAAGCCTGAAGCTCTGTTTGATTCTGGACTCCGTGTGGCTTTGCCAATTAGATCTTTGGCCGCGTGTGAAGGGAGATAAATGTGGGTGATTATCAGCCTTATCCCGAAGGACTCTTTACAACTATTTGGGACTCATCTGTGAATGAACAGAATTCACAGCTGTTGCAATAAAAGAGGTTTTGGGGACTACTCGTGTGTTTTACTGACTCAGGAAGCCTAGGTCAGAACTATTTCATGACCCTGGAAAGCTGCAACCATCATAAAGTACACACCGTTTGCCAAGTGCCAAGTTATGATTATGTGACCATGGAGTTCCTGCAACGGTTGTTAAGTGTGAAAAACAATTGTTAAGGATATTGTTGTTGTGTTACCAACCAGCAGAGTGTAGAGCACAGAGAAACGTTGCTGAGAGCAATGAATAAGAGATGTGCAAACTGGTTTATCAAAAGTTTACTTTATAGTGAAAAAAAACAACCTCATAGTCTTTAAATCAATCCAAGTCTTTGCCAGTTAAATCAGTCCAGTGATACAAAAGCTCTTCTTACCACACAAACAGTAGTTGGTTAGAATAACAAACTCACTCTGGTTCACAAACCACGATGGTAGCAGATCCATCCAACCGATGATAGCACAATGGATAGCAACTCCACACACAATGGTAGCTTATCATCAACTGAATACGTTACAGTACCTTTCTTAAATACGTTCACAACTAATTACAGCATGACTCAGCATTACAATGAATCAGCAGGAAAACTTTAAAGTCACACAATACATATTCAGATTAAAGTCACAGAACACATATATTGCCTGGACAACTTGTTAGGCTCAAACCATATCCTAACAACAATCATAAGTCACTTTCTTCAATGCTGTCACTAAACAAATGGTTGCGAGCCAAGGAATACCTGCAACACAGCGTAAAGTGAAACTGGCTGCTCTATTGACTTTGCGGGTCAGAAGGTCACTAAAAGGGATCACACGATGCTGGGAGAGTGGAACGGTCATAAATACGAACCATTTGCCAAGCGTTTGAATTTTGAGCATGTCACCCTGGGGATGCAGCAACGGTCGTAAGTGTGGGCCTTAAGTCACTTTTTCAGTGTAACGTTGTAACTTTTGTAACTTTGAATGCTAAATGTGTAACTTTGGTTCACTCAATGAATTGTTGCAAGTTGAGGATTATCTTTAGCATATTCTTCCATCATTGGCCACCCCAGGTCATCTTCAGCAATGCAAATCCAGGAATTGGGTTAACTCAGAAACTGAGTGCAACGCATGGCATGAAAGGAGATGAGAGAGAGGG